>NC_047109.1:2399715-2479371 GCF_902500255.1 Thalassophryne amazonica | reverse complement strand
ATGGATTTGGACACCACTACAGTTCTGGTGCTGTTAGATCTCAGTGCTGCATTTGATACCATGGATCATCATATTCTACTTGATAAGCTGGAGAATCATTTTGAGATTACTGGGAGTGCCCTTGCATGGTTGATGTCATACCTGGCCAGTCGTTCTCACTTTGTTTTGTACAGTAACACTATGTCAAACCTTACTGACATGAAATTTGAGGTTCCACAGGGGTCCATCTTAGGCCCCCTGCTTTTCTCCCTTTATATAGCACCCCTTGGGCACATATTGCGGGATTTTGGGATTACCTGTCACTGTTATCAATCAATCAATCAATTTTTTTTATATAGCGCCAAATCACAACAAACAGTTGCCCCAAGGCGCTTTATATTGTAAGGCAAGGCCATACAATAATTATGTAAAACCCCAACGGTCAAAACAACCCCCTGTGAGCAAGCACTTGGCTACAGTGGGAAGGAAAAACTCCCTTTTAACAGGAAGAAACCTCCAGCAGAACCAGGCTCAGGGAGGGGCAGTCTTCTGCTGGGACTCGTTGGGGCTGAGGGAGAGAACCAGGAAAAAGACATGCTGTGGAGGGGAGCAGAGATCGATCACTAATGATTAAATGCAGAGTGGTGCATACAGAGCAAAAAGAGAAAGAAACAGTGCATCATGGGAACCCCCCAGCAGTCTACGTCTATAGCAGCATAACTAAGGGATGGTTCAGGGTCACCCGATCCAGCCCTAACTATAAGCTTTAGCAAAAAGGAAAGTTTTAAGCCTAATCTTAAAAGTAGAGAGGGTGTCTGTCTCCCTGATCTGAATTGGGAGCTGGTTCCACAGGAGAGGAGCCCGAAAGCTGAAGGCTCTGCCTCCCATTCTACTCTTACAAACCCTAGGAACTACAAGTAAGCCTGCAGTCTGAGAGCGAAGCGCTCTATTGGGGTGATATGGTACTACGAGGTCCCTAAGATAAGATGGGACCTGATTATTCAAAACCTTATAAGTAAGAAGAAGAATTTTAAATTCTATTCTAGAATTAACAGGAAGCCAATGAAGAGAGGCCAATATGGGTGAGATATGCTCTCTCCTTCTAGTCCCCGTCAGTACTCTAGCTGCAACATTTTGAATTAACTGAAGGCTTTTTAGGGAACTTTTAGGACAACCTGATAATAATGAATTACAATAGTCCAGCCTAGAGGAAATAAATGCATGAATTAATTTTTCAGCATCACTCTGAGACAAGACCTTTCTGATTTTAGAGATATTGCGTAAATGCAAAAAAGCAGTCCTACATATTTGTTTAATATGCGCTTTGAATGACATATCCTGATCAAAAATGACTCCAAGATTTCTCACAGTATTACTAGAGGTCAGGGTAATGCCATCCAGAGTAAGGATCTGGTTAGACACCATGTTTCTAAGATTTGTGGGGCCAAGTACAATAACTTCAGTTTTATCTGAGTTTAAAAGCAGGAAATTAGAGGTCATCCATGTCTTTATGTCTGTAAGACAATCCTGCAGTTTAGCTAATTGGTGTGTGTCCTCTGGCTTCATGGATAGATAAAGCTGGGTATCATCTGCGTAACAATGAAAATTTAAGCAATACCGTCTAATAATACTGCCTAAGGGAAGCATGTATAAAGTGAATAAAATTGGTCCTAGCACAGAACCTTGTGGAACTCCATAATTAACTTTAGTCTGTGAAGAAGATTCCCCATTTACATGAACAAATTGTAATCTATTAGACAAATATGATTCAAACCACCGCAGCGCAGTGCCTTTAATACCTATGGCACGTTATACGTTATGCTGATGATACACAGTTATACATGCCGATAATTGCTGGCAATCTCATCCACATAAAATCCTTAGAAGATTGCCTTGCAGCAGTGAGAAACTGGATGTCTAACAACTTCCTACTTTTAAACCCTGACAAGACTGAAATGATGGTTCTTGGTCCAGTGAGACATCGGCATCAATTTGACCAACTACCGCTTAGCCTAGGCTTTTGTGTCATACATCACACTGACCAAATGAGGAACCTTGGGATAATTTTTGATCCTACGTTGTCCTTTGACCTCCACATTCGAGATATTACGAGGACTGCTTTCTTCCACCTGCAAAATATAGCGAACATTCGTCCCATCCTGTTTATGGCTGATGCTGACACCCTGATTCATGTGTTTGTCTCTTCTAGATTGGGCTACTGCAATGTTCTATTTTCTGGTGTACCGCAGTCCAGCATTAGGGCTCTCCAATTGGTTCAAATGGTGCTGCCAGACTTTTGAGAAGAAGCAGAAAGTTTGACCACATTACACCCATTTTGGCGTCTCTTCACTGGCTTCCTGTCCCTGTGAGATCAGATTTTAAGGTTCTGCTACTAGCCTATAAAATTGTTCACAGACTGGCACCTCCCTACCTAGCTGACCTAATTAAGCCCTATGTACCGGCCTGGGCTTTGTGTTTTTAGGGTGCAGGACTACTTAGTGTCCCTAATGTGAATAAAAAGTCTGTGGGTCATAGAGCTTTCTCTCATCATGCCCCTGTTCTGTGGAATGATCTCCCTGCATCAATGAAACAGTCAGATTCAGTAGAGACTTTCAAGTCCAGCAAGACGTCATCTCCACCTCTTTGCCGAGATATCGTTCTACCTGGAAGGTAACGTACCTCAGCTGACTGTTAGACAGTATTCTTTTGTGACTTTGTGCGTTGTATTGTGGACTACTTTTCCAACGAGAGGTGGAGGTAGCTTTCCTGCCGTACAGATTTCTGGGTGCAGACGCACCCTCATTTAATTGCTTTTTGTTCCTCGCCAGCAGTACCAGGTCCGACACGCGGAGGCAGTGGCCACCTGGGAGTTCGGGACTTGGCGGCTCCAGTATTCCCGGGGTCTGGTGGCGGAGGAAATCGTGTGGTTCCGGTTCTGCTTTGGACAGGCGTCTCCTATCTTCGAGCCTGCCCACACGACACCTTTGTGAATTGACTCTTGTCTATTGTTGTAATCTGTTGTATTTGTTGTGCACATTCACAACAGTAAAGTGTTGTTATTTGACCTACTCCATTGTCCGTTCATTTGCACCCCCTGTTGTGGGTCCGTGTACCTACACTTTCCCAACAGGATATCTCGGCTACCGTCATGGATCCCGAGGGGCGTCAACCGGCTGTTGAACGGCCAATGGAAGAACAGGGTGCACAGGCGGCCGCAGGAGGAATGATCGGTGAGCTGCAGCGGATCCTCACCGTTTTCACGGCTCGGTTGGATTTAATGACCGAGCAGAACGTCTTCCTTAACCGCAGGGTGGAGGCTCTCGCTGCGCAGGTGGAAGCGCGCCCTCAGGGCGCTGCTGCGGCTCTCCCTCCTGTCGACCCTGTGCGTAACAGTGACGTTCCACAGGTCGTCCAACGACCCCTCCCACCTTCCCCGGAAGCATACATAAGCCCTCCAGAGCCGTACGGAGGTTGTGTGGAGACGTGCGCGGACTTCCTTATGCAGTGTTCGCTCGTCTTCGCACAACGTCCTGTCATGTACGCGACTGATGCCAGCAAGATAGCTTATGTAATAAACCTGCTTCGCGGTGAGGCACGCGCTTGGGCTACAGCGCTCTGGGAGCAGAATTCACGGCTCCTTCAGACATATGATGGGTTTGTGAGGGAGTTCAGAACAGTGTTCGATCACCCAAATAGAGGAGAGACCGCTTCAGCTGTGCTGCTGTCAATGAGACAGGGGCGCCGGAGCGCAGCTGCCTATGCAGTCGACTTCCGCATCGCGGCTGCGAGGTCCGGCTGGAATAGCACTGCCCTCCGCGCCGCCTTTGTAAACGGACTGTCGTTGGTCCTAAAGGAGCACCTGGTGGCTAAGGACGAACCGCGGGATTTAGATGGGCTTATTGATCTCGTTATACGATTAGACAATCGGTTAGAAGAACGCCGTCGGGAACGAGACGAAGGGCGTGGCCGGGCACGCGCCGTCCCTCTCCCTTCCGACCGCGTTCCGCCCTCCCCACGCTCCACGGCCCCTACGCTCCGTGTGGTTACAGCTCCCCCTGCTGACGAAGCTATGGACACGAGCAGGGCCACATTTAGGGCACCAGATAGACAGAGGAGGCTGGCCCGCGGAGCGTGTTTTGTTTGTGGCTCGATAGAGCATCAGGTAAGAGACTGCCCCGAGCGGTTAAACACCAACGCCCGCCCCTAGAAACTGGGCTAGGGGTGGGCCGAGAGATTCACGTGGGACACACCCACATTGCCACACGACTGCCAGTTACAATCCTTTATGAGGATTTAACCCTGAAGGCCCCAGCACTGGTGGACACGGGCTCTGAAGGGAATCTGTTAGACAGCAGATGGGCCAGGGAGATAGGGCTCCCTCTGGTGGCGCTTACCTCGCCTGTGCAGGTGCGGGCACTAGATGGCTCCCTACTCCCTCCAATCACACATAAGACACCACCAGTAACTCTGGTGGTGTCAGGAAATCACTGGGAGGAGATCGAGTTTTTTGTGACTCCTGCTACCTCCCGTGTGATTTTAGGGTTCCCCTGGATGTTAAAACACAATCCCCGGATCGATTGGCCGTCCGGGGTAGTGGTTCAGTGGAGCGAGACCTGCCATCGGGTATGTTTAGGTTCCTCGGTTCCTCCCGGTTCCCAGGCTAAGGAGGAGGTCAGAGTCCCGCCCAATCTAGGGACGGTGCCGGTGGAGTACCATGACCTTGTGGATGTGTTCAGTAAGGATCTGGCGCTCACCCTTCCCCCCCACCGTCCGTACGATTGTGCCATTGATTTGGTTCCAGGCGTTGAGTTCCTGTCCAGCAGGCTGTACAACCTCTCACGACCTGAGCGCGAATCAATGGAGACCTACATCCGGGACTCTCTAGCTGCCGGGTTGATCCGGAATTCCACTTCCCCGATGGGTGCAGGTTTCTTTTTTGTGGGAAAAAAGGATGGCGGACTACGTCCATGCATTGATTACAGGGGGCTGAACGAAATCACGGTTCGTAACCGATACCCATTGCCTTTGTTGGATTCAGTGTTCACGCCCCTGCATGGAGCCCAAATGTTCACCAAGCTCGATCTTAGGAATGCGTATCACCTGGTTCGGATCCGGAAGGGAGACGAGTGGAAGACGGCATTTAACACCCCGTTAGGTCACTTTGAGTACCTGGTCATGCCGTTCGGTCTTACAAACGCCCCCGCGACGTTCCAAGCATTGGTTAATGATGTCTTGTGGGATTTCCTGCACCGATTCGTCTTCGTATATCTGGATGACATACTCATCTTTTCTCCGGATCCTGAGACCCATGTCCGGCATGTATGTCAGGTCCTGCAGCGGTTATTAGAGAACCGGCTGTTTGTGAAGGGCGAGAAGTGCGAGTTCCACCGCACTTCTTTGTCCTTCCTGGGGTTTATCATCTCCCCTAACTCCGTCGCTCCTGATCCGGCCAAGGTCGCGGCGGTGAGAGACTGGCCCCAACCCACCAGCCGTAGGAAGCTGCAACAGTTCCTCGGCTTTGCTCATTTTTACAGGAGGTTCATTAAGGGCTACAGTCAGGTAGTTAGCCCCCTGACAGCCCTGACCTCACCAAAAGTCCCCTTCACCTGGTCGGATCGTTGCGATGCCGCGTTCAAGGAGTTGAAACGGCGCTTCTCGTCTGCACCCGTTCTGGTGCAGCCCGATCCTAGTCGCCAGTTAGTGGTTGAAGTGGATGCCTCGGACTCAGGGATAGGAGCTGTGCTTTCCCAGAGCGGGAAGACCGATGAGGTCCTTCACCCGTGTGCCTATTTTTCCCGCAGGTTGACCCCGGCCGAACAGAACTATGACGTCGGCAATCGAGAACTCCTTGCGGTGAAAGAGGCTCTTGAGGAGTGGAGACATCTGTTGGAGGGAACGTCCGTGCCATTCACGGTTTTCACTGACCACCGGAACCTGGAGTATATCAGGACCGCCAAGCGGCTGAACCCCAGGCAAGCCCGCTGGTCACTGTTCTTCGGCCGTTTTGACTTCCGGATCACCTACCGTCCCGGGACCAAAAACCAGAGATCGGATGCCTTGTCCCGGGTACATGAAGAAGAAGTCAAAGCGGAGTTGTCGGATCCACCGGAACCCATCATCCCGGAGTCCACTATCGTGGCCACCCTTACCTGGGACGTAGAGAGAACCGTCCGGGAGGCCCTGGCATGAAGCCCGGACCCCGGAACTGGGCCGAAGAACAGACTCTACGTCCCACCAGAGGCTAGGGCTGCAGTCCTGGACTTCTGTCACGGCTCTAAGCTCTCCTGTCATCCAGGGGTGCGAAGAACTGTGGCAGTTGTCCGGCTGCGCTTCTGGTGGGCGTCCCTAGAGGCCGACGTCCGGGATTACATCCAGGCCTGCACCACCTGCGCCAGGGGCAAGGCTGATCATCGCAGGGCTTCGGGACTGCTTCAGCCGCTGCCTGTGCCCCATCGCCCCTGGTCCCACATCGGCCTGGATTTTGTCACGGGCCTCCCGCCGTCCCAGGGCAACACAAACATCCTCACGATATTGGACCGATTCTCCAAGGCGGCCCACTTCGTGGCCCTCCCGAAGCTCCCGACGGCCCAGGAGACAGCGGACCTCCTGGTCCACCACGTCGTCCGGCTGCATGGGATCCCAACAGACATCGTCTCCAATCGCGGTCCCCAGTTCTCCTCGCAAGTCTGGAGGTGCTTCTGCCGGGAACTGGGGGCCACGGTGAGTCTCTCATCCGGGTATCATCCCCAGACCAACGGGCAAGCAGAACGGGCCAATCAGGAGATGGAGCAGGCCCTGCGTTGCGTGACAGCCGCGCACCCGGCGGCCTGGAGTACCCATCTGGCCTGGATCGAGTATGCCCATAACAGCCAGGTGTCGTCAGCCACCGGCCTCTCCCCTTTCGGGGTATGTCTGGGGTACCAACCTCCTTTGTTTCCGGTGGTTGAGGGAGAGGTCGGTGTGCCCTCGGTCCAGGCCCACCTACGGAAGTGCCGTCGGGTGTGGCGTGCCGCCCGTTCTGCCTTGCTGAGGGCCCGGATGAGGACGAAGGCCCATGCAGACCGTCGGCGGACCCCGGCCCCTACGTACCGGCCAGGGCAGGCAGTGTGGTTGTCTACTAAGGACATTCCCCTTCAAGTGGACTCCCCTAAACTGCAGGACCGGTATATCAGTCCGTTTAAAATCATCAAGGTACTCAGTCCTGCCACAGTGAGGCTTCAGCTTCCAGCCTCACTGCGGATCCATCCCGTTTTCCATGTGTCCCGGATCAAGCCCCATCACACCTCACCCCTCTGTACCCCGGGTCCGGCACCACCTCCTGCCCGGATCATCGATGGCGAGCCGGCTTGGACTGTACGCCGGCTCTTGGATGTCCATAGGATGGGCCGGGGCTTCCAGTATTTGGTGGACTGGGAGGGGTACGGACCTGAAGAACGCTCCTGGGTGAAGAGGAGCTTCATCCTGGACCCGGCCCTCCTGGCCGATTTCTACCGCCGCCACCCGGACAAGCCTGGTCGGACGCCAGGAGGCGCCCGTTGAGGGGGGGGTCCTGTTGTGTGGGCCGCTGAAGAGGAGGTACTGCTGGCCCACCACCACCAGAGGGCACCCTGCCTGGAGTGCGGGCTCCAGGCACCAGAGGGCGCTGCCGCCTCACAGGAGCAGCCGGGGTGACAGCTGACACTCATCACCTATGACAGCTGTCACCACTCATCTGATCAGCATCAGTATATCAGCAAGACGTCATCTCCACCTCTTTGCCGAGATATCGTTCTACCTGGAAGGTAACGTACCTCAGCTGACTGTTAGACAGTATTCTTTTGTGACTTTGTGCGTTGTATTGTGGACTACTTTTCCAACGAGAGGTGGAGGTAGCTTTCCTGCCGTACGGATTTCTGGGTGCAGACGCACCCTCATTTAATTGCTTTTTGTTCCTCGCCAGCAGTACCAGGTCCGACACGCGGAGGCAGTGGCCACTTGGGAGTTCGGGACTTGGCGGCTCCAGTATTCCCGGGGTCTGGTGGCGGAGGAAATCGTGTGGTTCCGGTTCTGCTTTGGACAGGCGTCTCCTATCTTCGAGCCTGCCCACACGACACCTTTGTGAATTGACTCTTGTCTATTGTTGTAATCTGTTGTATTTGTTGTGCACATTCACAACAGTAAAGTGTTGTTATTTGACCTACTCCATTGTCCGTTCATTTGCGCCCCCTGTTGTGGGTCCGTGTACCTACACTTTCCCAACAGGAGGCACGTTTTACCCATAATCCCTTTGGCATCTGTCTGTGTTTGTTACAAAACTTCAGAATTAATGCATTATTTAAAATGAAAAGATATATGTTATATTTTAACTTTGTACAAATGACAGAATTGACATTAATGGAATTATTCTATCGGTATTAATTTTATTTATAAATCAAAACCATAAGTCAAGGACTGCTTTATTTTCCAAGACCTCCGCCTCACGGTGACACTGCTATTGAGTAGAGAGTTGAGCTTTGTGTTTCCTCTCAGATGCTTCTCTGCTGCAAGTTATGTAGTAAACAGGAGCTTCCAGTAGCAGGTAGGATGCATAAAGACAGAAATGCTAACTCATTGTTTGGGTCTGTGGTCTTTGATACTACCAAAAGCAATTGTGGTATTAAAACTCAAAATCAGCTTGTTCGTAGCTGCAAGTGTACAGGAGACAATACTAGAAGTTATCGGTTAGATGTAGCTTCTGATAAATTTTTGGGTGGCTTATCGGATTAGCTTTATAAAAGATAACTCTTCAGTTCTGTTATCAAAGCTTAACTTTTTGGTTACCTGTGCCCACCACTGTTAAGTTCAAACAAAGCAATTTGTTAAAATCATACTTTAAATTCAAAAAACATCTTGTCAAAATCATACATTAAATTCAAACAACTTGTTAAAATCATACATTAAGTTCAAACAACTTGGTAAAATCATACTTTAAGTTCAAACAAAGCAACTTGTTATAATCACTCACATTTTGTCCCACTCTTGGGCTGACTGTGCTGGAAATTATTAATCTCTCATTAACTTCTGGATCTGTTCCTAAATGTTTCATATCTGCAGTGATTAAACCATTACTTAAGAAATCTAATCTTGACCCTAGTGTACTGAAAAAACTATAGGCCGATATCAAATATACAATTTTGCTCTAAAATTCTGGAAAAAGTGGTTTCACAGCAGCTCGTAGACTGTCTTACTGAGAATAATCTTTTTGAGCCACTGCTTTTAGAAAATATCAATCCACAGAGACGGCTCTCACTAAAGTGGTGATCTACCGCTTACAATGGATTTGGACACCACTACAGTTCTGGTGCTGTTAGATCTCAGTGCTGCATTTGATACCATGGATCATCATATTCTACTTGATAAGCTGGAGAATCATTTTGAGATTACTGGGAGTGCCCTTGCATGGTTGATGTCATACCTGGCCAGTCGTTCTCACTTTGTTTTGTACAGTAACACTATGTCAAACCTTACTGACATGAAATTTGAGGTTCCACAGGGGTCCATCTTAGGCCCCCTGCTTTTCTCCCTTTATATAGCACCCCTTGGGCACATATTGCGGGATTTTGGGATTACCTGTCACTGTTATCAATCAATCAATCAATTTTTTTTATATAGCGCCAAATCACAACAAACAGTTGCCCCAAGGCGCTTTATATTGTAAGGCAAGGCCATACAATAATTATGTAAAACCCCAACAGTCAAAACAACCCCCTGTGAGCAAGCACTTGGCTACAGTGGGAAGGAAAAACTCCCTTTTAACAGGAAGAAACCTCCAGCAGAACCAGGCTCAGGGAGGGGCAGTCTTCTGCTGGGACTCGTTGGGGCTGAGGGAGAGAACCAGGAAAAAGACATGCTGTGGAGGGGAGCAGAGATCGATCACTAATGATTAAATGCAGAGTGGTGCATACAGAGCAAAAAGAGAAAGAAACAGTGCATCATGGGAACCCCCCAGCAGTCTACGTCTATAGCAGCATAACTAAGGGATGGTTCAGGGTCACCCGATCCAGCCCTAACTATAAGCTTTAGCAAAAAGGAAAGTTTTAAGCCTAATCTTAAAAGTAGAGAGGGTCTCTGTCTCCCTGATCTGAATTGGGAGCTGGTTCCACAGGAGAGGAGCCCGAAAGCTGAAGGCTCTGCCTCCCATTCTACTCTTACAAACCCTAGGAACTACAAGTAAGCCTGCAGTCTGAGAGCGAAGCGCTCTATTGGGGTGATATGGTACTACGAGGTCCCTAAGATAAGATGGGACCTGATTATTCAAAACCTTATAAGTAAGAAGAAGAATTTTAAATTCTATTCTAGAATTAACAGGAAGCCAATGAAGAGAGGCCAATATGGGTGAGATATGCTCTCTCCTTCTAGTCCCCGTCAGTACTCTAGCTGCAGCATTTTGAATTAACTGAAGGCTTTTTAGGGAACTTTTAGGACAACCTGATAATAATGAATTACAATAGTCCAGCCTAGAGGAAATAAATGCATGAATTAATTTTTCAGCATCACTCTGAGACAAGACCTTTCTGATTTTAGAGATATTGCGTAAATGCAAAAAAGCAGTCCTACATATTTGTTTAATATGCGCTTTGAATGACATATCCTGATCAAAAATGACTCCAAGATTTCTCACAGTATTACTAGAGGTCAGGGTAATGCCATCCAGAGTAAGGATCTGGTTAGACACCATGTTTCTAAGATTTGTGGGGCCAAGTACAATAACTTCAGTTTTATCTGAGTTTAAAAGCAGGAAATTAGAGGTCATCCATGTCTTTATGTCTGTAAGACAATCCTGCAGTTTAGCTAATTGGTGTGTGTCCTCTGGCTTCATGGATAGATAAAGCTGGGTATCATCTGCGTAACAATGAAAATTTAAGCAATACCGTCTAATAATACTGCCTAAGGGAAGCATGTATAAAGTGAATAAAATTGGTCCTAGCACAGAACCTTGTGGAACTCCATAATTAACTTTAGTCTGTGAAGAAGATTCCCCATTTACATGAACAAATTGTAATCTATTAGACAAATATGATTCAAACCACCGCAGCGCAGTGCCTTTAATACCTATGGCACGTTATACGTTATGCTGATGATACACAGTTATACATGCCGATAATTGCTGGCAATCTCATCCACATAAAATCCTTAGAAGATTGCCTTGCAGCAGTGAGAAACTGGATGTCTAACAACTTCCTACTTTTAAACCCTGACAAGACTGAAATGATGGTTCTTGGTCCAGTGAGACATCGGCATCAATTTGACCAACTACCGCTTAGCCTAGGCTTTTGTGTCATACATCACACTGACCAAATGAGGAACCTTGGGATAATTTTTGATCCTACGTTGTCCTTTGACCTCCACATTCGAGATATTACGAGGACTGCTTTCTTCCACCTGCAAAATATAGCGAACATTCGTCCCATCCTGTTTATGGCTGATGCTGACACCCTGATTCATGTGTTTGTCTCTTCTAGATTGGGCTACTGCAATGTTCTATTTTCTGGTGTACCGCAGTCCAGCATTAGGGCTCTCCAATTGGTTCAAATGGTGCTGCCAGACTTTTGAGAAGAAGCAGAAAGTTTGACCACATTACACCCATTTTGGCGTCTCTTCACTGGCTTCCTGTCCCTGTGAGATCAGATTTTAAGGTTCTGCTACTAGCCTATAAAATTGTTCACGGACTGGCACCTCCCTACCTAGCTGACCTAATTAAGCCCTATGTACCGGCCTGGGCTTTGTGTTTTTAGGGTGCAGGACTACTTAGTGTCCCTAATGTGAATAAAAAGTCTGTGGGTCATAGAGCTTTCTCTCATCATGCCCCTGTTCTGTGGAATGATCTCCCTGCATCAATGAAACAGTCAGATTCAGTAGAGACTTTCAAGTCCAGACTTAAGACGCACTTATTTTCCCTTTCGTATAGCTAGCATCCTGGCATAGTATAGCACTATGTTGTTTACTCTTTTAAATTCATTTTATTAGGAAACAGAGCGGGCTCGATCTTAGGAATGCGTATCACCTGGTTCGGATCCGGAAGGGAGACGAGTGGAAGACGGCATTTAACACCCCGTTAGGTCACTTTGAGTACCTGGTCATGCCGTTCGGTCTTACAAACGCCCCCGCGACGTTCCAAGCATTGGTTAATGATGTCTTGTGGGATTTCCTGCACCGATTCGTCTTCGTATATCTGGATGACATACTCATCTTTTCTCCGGATCCTGAGACCCATGTCCGGCATGTATGTCAGGTCCTGCAGCGGTTATTAGAGAACCGGCTGTTTGTGAAGGGCGAGAAGTGCGAGTTCCACCGCACTTCTTTGTCCTTCCTGGGGTTTATCATCTCCCCTAACTCCGTCGCTCCTGATCCGGCCAAGGTCGCGGCGGTGAGAGACTGGCCCCAACCCACCAGCCGTAGGAAGCTGCAACAGTTCCTCGGCTTTGCTCATTTTTACAGGAGGTTCATTAAGGGCTACAGTCAGGTAGTTAGCCCCCTGACAGCCCTGACCTCACCAAAAGTCCCCTTCACCTGGTCGGATCGTTGCGATGCCGCGTTCAAGGAGTTGAAACGGCGCTTCTCGTCTGCACCCGTTCTGGTGCAGCCCGATCCTAGTCGCCAGTTAGTGGTTGAAGTGGATGCCTCGGACTCAGGGATAGGAGCTGTGCTTTCCCAGAGCGGGAAGACCGATGAGGTCCTTCACCCGTGTGCCTATTTTTCCCGCAGGTTGACCCCGGCCGAACAGAACTATGACGTCGGCAATCGAGAACTCCTTGCGGTGAAAGAGGCTCTTGAGGAGTGGAGACATCTGTTGGAGGGAACGTCCGTGCCATTCACGGTTTTCACTGACCACCGGAACCTGGAGTATATCAGGACCGCCAAGCGGCTGAACCCCAGGCAAGCCCGCTGGTCACTGTTCTTCGGCCGTTTTGACTTCCGGATCACCTACCGTCCCGGGACCAAAAACCAGAGATCGGATGCCTTGTCCCGGGTACATGAAGAAGAAGTCAAAGCGGAGTTGTCGGATCCACCGGAACCCATCATCCCGGAGTCCACTATCGTGGCCACCCTTACCTGGGACGTAGAGAGAACCGTCCGGGAGGCCCTGGCATGAAGCCCGGACCCCGGAACTGGGCCGAAGAACAGACTCTACGTCCCACCAGAGGCTAGGGCTGCAGTCCTGGACTTCTGTCACGGCTCTAAGCTCTCCTGTCATCCAGGGGTGCGAAGAACTGTGGCAGTTGTCCGGCTGCGCTTCTGGTGGGCGTCCCTAGAGGCCGACGTCCGGGATTACATCCAGGCCTGCACCACCTGCGCCAGGGGCAAGGCTGATCATCGCAGGGCTTCGGGACTGCTTCAGCCGCTGCCTGTGCCCCATCGCCCCTGGTCCCACATCGGCCTGGATTTTGTCACGGGCCTCCCGCCGTCCCAGGGCAACACAAACATCCTCACGATATTGGACCGATTCTCCAAGGCGGCCCACTTCGTGGCCCTCCCGAAGCTCCCGACGGCCCAGGAGACAGCGGACCTCCTGGTCCACCACGTCGTCCGGCTGCATGGGATCCCAACAGACATCGTCTCCAATCGCGGTCCCCAGTTCTCCTCGCAAGTCTGGAGGTGCTTCTGCCGGGAACTGGGGGCCACGGTGAGTCTCTCATCCGGGTATCATCCCCAGACCAACGGGCAAGCAGAACGGGCCAATCAGGAGATGGAGCAGGCCCTGCGTTGCGTGACAGCCGCGCACCCGGCGGCCTGGAGTACCCATCTGGCCTGGATCGAGTATGCCCATAACAGCCAGGTGTCGTCAGCCACCGGCCTCTCCCCTTTCGGGGTATGTCTGGGGTACCAACCTCCTTTGTTTCCGGTGGTTGAGGGAGAGGTCGGTGTGCCCTCGGTCCAGGCCCACCTACGGAAGTGCCGTCGGGTGTGGCGTGCCGCCCGTTCTGCCTTGCTGAGGGCCCGGATGAGGACGAAGGCCCATGCAGACCGTCGGCGGACCCCGGCCCCTACGTACCGGCCAGGGCAGGCAGTGTGGTTGTCTACTAAGGACATTCCCCTTCAAGTGGACTCCCCTAAACTGCAGGACCGGTATATCAGTCCGTTTAAAATCATCAAGGTACTCAGTCCTGCCACAGTGAGGCTTCAGCTTCCAGCCTCACTGCGGATCCATCCCGTTTTCCATGTGTCCCGGATCAAGCCCCATCACACCTCACCCCTCTGTACCCCGGGTCCGGCACCACCTCCTGCCCGGATCATCGATGGCGAGCCGGCTTGGACTGTACGCCGGCTCTTGGATGTCCATAGGATGGGCCGGGGCTTCCAGTATTTGGTGGACTGGGAGGGGTACGGACCTGAAGAACGCTCCTGGGTGAAGAGGAGCTTCATCCTGGACCCGGCCCTCCTGGCCGATTTCTACCGCCGCCACCCGGACAAGCCTGGTCGGACGCCAGGAGGCGCCCGTTGAGGGGGGGGTCCTGTTGTGTGGGCCGCTGAAGAGGAGGTACTGCTGGCCCACCACCACCAGAGGGCACCCTGCCTGGAGTGCGGGCTCCAGGCACCAGAGGGCGCTGCCGCCTCACAGGAGCAGCCGGGGTGACAGCTGACACTCATCACCTATGACAGCTGTCACCACTCATCTGATCAGCATCAGTATATCAGCAAGACGTCATCTCCACCTCTTTGCCGAGATATCGTTCTACCTGGAAGGTAACGTACCTCAGCTGACTGTTAGACAGTATTCTTTTGTGACTTTGTGCGTTGTATTGTGGACTACTTTTCCAACGAGAGGTGGAGGTAGCTTTCCTGCCGTACGGATTTCTGGGTGCAGACGCACCCTCATTTAATTGCTTTTTGTTCCTCGCCAGCAGTACCAGGTCCGACACGCGGAGGCAGTGGCCACTTGGGAGTTCGGGACTTGGCGGCTCCAGTATTCCCGGGGTCTGGTGGCGGAGGAAATCGTGTGGTTCCGGTTCTGCTTTGGACAGGCGTCTCCTATCTTCGAGCCTGCCCACACGACACCTTTGTGAATTGACTCTTGTCTATTGTTGTAATCTGTTGTATTTGTTGTGCACATTCACAACAGTAAAGTGTTGTTATTTGACCTACTCCATTGTCCGTTCATTTGCGCCCCCTGTTGTGGGTCCGTGTACCTACACTTTCCCAACAGGAGGCACGTTTTACCCATAATCCCTTTGGCATCTGTCTGTGTTTGTTACAAAACTTCAGAATTAATGCATTATTTAAAATGAAAAGATATATGTTATATTTTAACTTTGTACAAATGACAGAATTGACATTAATGGAATTATTCTATCGGTATTAATTTTATTTATAAATCAAAACCATAAGTCAAGGACTGCTTTATTTTCCAAGACCTCCGCCTCACGGTGACACTGCTATTGAGTAGAGAGTTGAGCTTTGTGTTTCCTCTCAGATGCTTCTCTGCTGCAAGTTATGTAGTAAACAGGAGCTTCCAGTAGCAGGTAGGATGCATAAAGACAGAAATGCTAACTCATTGTTTGGGTCTGTGGTCTTTGATACTACCAAAAGCAATTGTGGTATTAAAACTCAAAATCAGCTTGTTCGTAGCTGCAAGTGTACAGGAGACAATACTAGAAGTTATCGGTTAGATGTAGCTTCTGATAAATTTTTGGGTGGCTTATCGGATTAGCTTTATAAAAGATAACTCTTCAGTTCTGTTATCGAAGCTTAACTTTTTGGTTACCTGTGCCCACCACTGTTAAGTTCAAACAAAGCAATTTGTTAAAATCATACTTTAAATTCAAAAAACATCTTGTCAAAATCATACATTAAATTCAAACAACTTGTTAAAATCATACATTAAGTTCAAACAACTTGGTAAAATCATACTTTAAGTTCAAACAAAGCAACTTGTTATAATCACTCACATTTTGTCCCACTCTTGGGCTGACTGTGCTGGAAATTATTAATCTCTCATTAACTTCTGGATCTGTTCCTAAATGTTTCATATCTGCAGTGATTAAACCATTACTTAAGAAATCTAATCTTGACCCTAGTGTACTGAAAAAACTATAGGCCGATATCAAATATACAATTTTGCTCTAAAATTCTGGAAAAAGTGGTTTCACGGCAGCTCGTAGACTGTCTTACTGAGAATAATCTTTTTGAGCCACTGCTTTTAGAAAATATCAATCCACAGAGACGGCTCTCACTAAAGTGGTGATCTACCGCTTACAATGGATTTGGACACCACTACAGTTCTGGTGCTGTTAGATCTCAGTGCTGCATTTGATACCATGGATCATCATATTCTACTTGATAAGCTGGAGAATCATTTTGAGATTACTGGGAGTGCCCTTGCATGGTTGATGTCATACCTGGCCAGTCGTTCTCACTTTGTTTTGTACAGTAACACTATGTCAAACCTTACTGACATGAAATTTGAGGTTCCACAGGGGTCCATCTTAGGCCCCCTGCTTTTCTCCCTTTATATAGCACCCCTTGGGCACATATTGCGGGATTTTGGGATTACCTGTCACTGTTATCAATCAATCAATCAATTTTTTTTATATAGCGCCAAATCACAACAAACAGTTGCCCCAAGGCGCTTTATATTGTAAGGCAAGGCCATACAATAATTATGTAAAACCCCAACAGTCAAAACAACCCCCTGTGAGCAAGCACTTGGCTACAGTGGGAAGGAAAAACTCCCTTTTAACAGGAAGAAACCTCCAGCAGAACCAGGCTCAGGGAGGGGCAGTCTTCTGCTGGGACTCGTTGGGGCTGAGGGAGAGAACCAGGAAAAAGACATGCTGTGGAGGGGAGCAGAGATCGATCACTAATGATTAAATGCAGAGTGGTGCATACAGAGCAAAAAGAGAAAGAAACAGTGCATCATGGGAACCCCCCAGCAGTCTACGTCTATAGCAGCATAACTAAGGGATGGTTCAGGGTCACCCGATCCAGCCCTAACTATAAGCTTTAGCAAAAAGGAAAGTTTTAAGCCTAATCTTAAAAGTAGAGAGGGTCTCTGTCTCCCTGATCTGAATTGGGAGCTGGTTCCACAGGAGAGGAGCCCGAAAGCTGAAGGCTCTGCCTCCCATTCTACTCTTACAAACCCTAGGAACTACAAGTAAGCCTGCAGTCTGAGAGCGAAGCGCTCTATTGGGGTGATATGGTACTACGAGGTCCCTAAGATAAGATGGGACCTGATTATTCAAAACCTTATAAGTAAGAAGAAGAATTTTAAATTCTATTCTAGAATTAACAGGAAGCCAATGAAGAGAGGCCAATATGGGTGAGATATGCTCTCTCCTTCTAGTCCCCGTCAGTACTCTAGCTGCAGCATTTTGAATTAACTGAAGGCTTTTTAGGGAACTTTTAGGACAACCTGATAATAATGAATTACAATAGTCCAGCCTAGAGGAAATAAATGCATGAATTAATTTTTCAGCATCACTCTGAGACAAGACCTTTCTGATTTTAGAGATATTGCGTAAATGCAAAAAAGCAGTCCTACATATTTGTTTAATATGCGCTTTGAATGACATATCCTGATCAAAAATGACTCCAAGATTTCTCACAGTATTACTAGAGGTCAGGGTAATGCCATCCAGAGTAAGGATCTGGTTAGACACCATGTTTCTAAGATTTGTGGGGCCAAGTACAATAACTTCAGTTTTATCTGAGTTTAAAAGCAGGAAATTAGAGGTCATCCATGTCTTTATGTCTGTAAGACAATCCTGCAGTTTAGCTAATTGGTGTGTGTCCTCTGGCTTCATGGATAGATAAAGCTGGGTATCATCTGCGTAACAATGAAAATTTAAGCAATACCGTCTAATAATACTGCCTAAGGGAAGCATGTATAAAGTGAATAAAATTGGTCCTAGCACAGAACCTTGTGGAACTCCATAATTAACTTTAGTCTGTGAAGAAGATTCCCCATTTACATGAACAAATTGTAATCTATTAGACAAATATGATTCAAACCACCGCAGCGCAGTGCCTTTAATACCTATGGCACGTTATACGTTATGCTGATGATACACAGTTATACATGCCGATAATTGCTGGCAATCTCATCCACATAAAATCCTTAGAAGATTGCCTTGCAGCAGTGAGAAACTGGATGTCTAACAACTTCCTACTTTTAAACCCTGACAAGACTGAAATGATGGTTCTTGGTCCAGTGAGACATCGGCATCAATTTGACCAACTACCGCTTAGCCTAGGCTTTTGTGTCATACATCACACTGACCAAATGAGGAACCTTGGGATAATTTTTGATCCTACGTTGTCCTTTGACCTCCACATTCGAGATATTACGAGGACTGCTTTCTTCCACCTGCAAAATATAGCGAACATTCGTCCCATCCTGTTTATGGCTGATGCTGACACCCTGATTCATGTGTTTGTCTCTTCTAGATTGGGCTACTGCAATGTTCTATTTTCTGGTGTACCGCAGTCCAGCATTAGGGCTCTCCAATTGGTTCAAATGGTGCTGCCAGACTTTTGAGAAGAAGCAGAAAGTTTGACCACATTACACCCATTTTGGCGTCTCTTCACTGGCTTCCTGTCCCTGTGAGATCAGATTTTAAGGTTCTGCTACTAGCCTATAAAATTGTTCACGGACTGGCACCTCCCTACCTAGCTGACCTAATTAAGCCCTATGTACCGGCCTGGGCTTTGTGTTTTTAGGGTGCAGGACTACTTAGTGTCCCTAATGTGAATAAAAAGTCTGTGGGTCATAGAGCTTTCTCTCATCATGCCCCTGTTCTGTGGAATGATCTCCCTGCATCAATGAAACAGTCAGATTCAGTAGAGACTTTCAAGTCCAGACTTAAGACGCACTTATTTTCCCTTTCGTATAGCTAGCATCCTGGCATAGTATAGCACTATGTTGTTTACTCTTTTAAATTCATTTTATTAGGAAACAGAGCGGGCTGCAGCCTCAAATTTATCTAAAGTCTGGGTCTGGTAGTGAAGCTTAGGGCTAGTGACCGGCGAACAACTTAGTATTTCTTTTGCTTTTCTTGTTGTTTAATGCTGACAAATTATACTGTATTTGTTGTCTTTCTGATGCCTTATTCTGTTTTTTCTTCTCTGTTTGAGGTGCGGCTCCATCCAGAGATGGGTGTGGTATCTGTTCCGGGAACCCTCCTGTCCTGTGCACCAGCAACATTTCCTGTGTATTCGTTTTGTGAATTGTTTGGTAATTTTGTGTCTGTAGCATGGCCCAAGCAGAGGGGCACCCCTTTGAGTCTGATCTGCTTGAGGTTTCTTCCTGAGAGGGAGTTTTTCCTTACCACTGTTGCTGTGGGGGGTTGGTAACGTTAGACCTTACTTGTGTGAGGTTTCAAGGTTGTTAAGCTGGGGGTGGAAGTGGGGATAAGCTCCCACTCCCTATAAAAGTGCCCCTAAGGTGCGTGTCTTTAATAGCCTCTGACAACCAAGTCCAGCTCCTAGCCTTCTCGTGCAGCTTAGCTCATAAGCCCAGCAAAACTATTTCCACTAATAGGAGAAGGGGTGAAAGGCAGACTGTGGCGCCTTAAAACCAGCTGCTTCAGGCAGATGGGGCTTGTTATCCTTGGGTGGTAGCTCAGCTATAAGAAGGCAACTCTGATTTCAAACCTCTGCTGCCTTGCAGCACACCCATTTATGGGAAAGGCTAAGGGAGTAAACCCTACAGTAAATCCGGAGCTGGAGTCCCAAGACGGTCTGACAATATAACGGTCATCATCGACAACTCCTGCAGCGCAGCTGATGGCACGTTGTATAGACTTTGTCGCTCCCTTGGATCCGTCAGTTGCTCTGAGAGGGGGGGTCTGCTGCATGGGCAACAGCTGATCCTCCATACACTCCTGCCCAGGTGATTGTAGCTCCACTGGAGAGGTCACTCCAGTGCCATTGCAAGAAGGCACAACATGGGAGGGGACAGTTACCGGTGATAAATTCATCTGATTGGTGAAGGAAACGAGCACCAGGGGTCTTACGCGTAGCCAAGGGTGGGCCTGGGCCCGCCCACTTGTCAGCCAGGCCCGTCCCATCCAATGAGAAGGCTGAGTCAACACTCGACAGTCTCCTGTTGCCTCATTGTATTCCTATGATATGGTATTGCATTAGCACTGAGCAACAATTAATAATTTTTGTCAAAAAAAATCTGATTCATCTTCTGTGATTTTTATTAATTCATTTTCAGAGTACAGTGGTCCCTCGCTATAACGCAGTTCATCTTTCGTGGCCTCGAAGTTTTGCGGATTGTTTTAGTGTAATTTTGCATGCTTTTTTTTTAATAGCGCATTGTGTTCTGTGTCCTTATCAGGCGGGCCGTTCGCAGCACTGGTCGGCATCACCGCGATTGCTCTCACTGCCTCCGATGCACTTTCTGCGGGCTCAGTAAATGCAGCAGCGGGCCACCTCCTCCTGTCTGCTGTGCGGAATTGCGCCAAATCTGGCAACAGGTCCAGAGATACACTCGCTGTTTTGATCCGGATGTTGATCACAGACGCAGAGCTCCGTGGCCACTGAGAGAGGACTTGGATTCTTTGCGGGTCCCGCATCCGTACCTCCGGAGGCAGTGAGCGAAGGGAGAGCTGCGCATTGTGTTTTGCGTGTGTCTGTTTATAATCTTCTCGCCCAGAAGAAAAAAGAGAGTGTTTACACAGGAGAGAAAAGTGAGAAAATGTTAATGCCTGTTTGAGAAAAGTGTATAAAGTGTGTAGTGAGGGGTTTTACAGCCTTAAAACATCTACGAGGGCTGTCAATAAAGTAACGGTCCTTTTTATTTTTTTCAAAAACTATATGGATTTCATTCATATGTTTTTACGTCAGACATGCTTGAACCCTCGTGCGCATGCGTGAGTTTTTCCACGCCTGTCGGTGACGTCATTCGCCTGTGAGCACTCCTTGTGGGAGGAGTCGTCCAGCCCCTCGTCGGAATTCCTTTGTCTGAGAAGTTGCTGAGAGACTGGCGCGTTGTTTGATCAAAAATTTTTCTAAACCTGTGAGACACATCGAAGTGGACACGGTTCGAAAAATTAAGCTGGTTTTCAGTGACAATTTTAACAGCTGATGAGAGATTTTGAGGTGATTCTGTCGCTTTAAGGACTTCCCACGGTGCAAGACGTCGCTCAGCGCTCTCAGCCGCCGTCGTCAGCCTGTTCAAGCTGAAAACCTCCACATTTCAGGCTCTATTGATTGATCCAGGACGTCGTGAGAGAACAGAGAAGTTTCAGAAGAAGTCGGTTTCAGCATTTTATCCGGATATTCCACTGTTAAAGGAGATTTTTTTAATGAAAGACGTGCGGACGGGTCCGCGCGTCAGGACGCAGCCGACGCGGTGTGGTGGCACAGGAAAAACACCTCCGTGTTGATAACCATTTGTAAAATCCAGGCGGCTTTTGATGGCTTTCAGTGGAGTGAGTATATGAGAAATTGTTTAACAGGCAGGACATGTTTCAACTTGTCCTTAAGGCTTTCAACAGAGGTGTTTTTCCTGTGGCGGAGCGTCGCGGCGGCTGCGTCCCGACGCGCGGACCCGTCCGCACGTCTTTCATTAAAAAAATCTCCTTTAACAGTGGAATATCCGGATAAAATGCTGAAACCGACTTCTTCTGAAACTTCCCTGTTCTCTCACGACGTCCTGGATCAGTAGAGCCTGAAATGTGGAGGTTTTCAGCTTGAACAGGCTGACGACGGCGGCTGAGAGCGCTGAGCGACGTCTCGCACCGTGGGAAGTCAAAGCGACAGAATCACCTCAAAATCTCTCATCAGCCGTTAAAATTGTCACTGAAAACCAGCTTAATTTTTCGAACCGTGTCCACTTCGATGTGTCTCACAGGTTTAGAAAAAATTTTGATCAAACAACGCGCCAGTCTCTCAGCAACTTCTCAGACAAAGGAATTCCGACGAGGGGCTGGACAACTCCTCCCACAAGGAGTGCTCACAGGCGAATGACGTCACCGACAGGCGTGGAAAAACTCACGCATGCGCACGAGGGTTCAAGCATGTCTGACGTAAAAACATATGAATGAAATCCATATAGTTTTTGAAAAAAATAAAAAGGACCGTTACTTTATTGACAGACCTCGTATAATAATTGTAAAAACTAACGCTGACTACTTCGCCGGATTTCGTTTATCGCGGGTTATTTTTGAACGTAACTCTCGCGATAAACGAGGGAGCACATTTTTCCTCAAATAAATAGTCTTCTGCGGGCCCTCTTCACAATGCCAATAACAACATGCACCGTCGAACGGCTGTTTTCTACTGTTAGATGGATAAAAACGTCCACCAGAACATCCATGTTGACTCACAGACTGAATGCACTCTCCGTGCTTTCCCTTGAAAGAAAACTGACTGAATCGTTGGACTATGATGACGTGATAAGAGAGTTCAACAAAAAAACCCCGTGGTCTCCTGCTGTAGCATACATTAAAAGGATTCGTCAAATGTAAGTGTGAGACCATTAATTACTTTTTTCTTCTAAATAGGCCTAATTGTTAATATTATATTGCAACTGCCACGAATCATGTTGGTGTCCATTCTGATGGTTTTTAATTTGGCCGCTGAGCTATGGTTTCCATTGTTTATCAATTTCATAATTTGGCCGCTGAGCCAACCTGTTTTCATGTTGCGGATATATTTTGAATTTTTATTTTAAAGGACTTTACATGACTAAGCATTGCGTTGCTGCTTGCATTGTCCATGGGGTGCTTGTGTCTGACACTTTGCGTCTGTGTAACTGTGCACACAGCGTCTGTGCAGTTGGCTGAGATGTGTTCATCATTAAACTTGGAATTCATTTTTGAAACAATGCCTTATTTAAATACCTATTGACGTCTTGGGTTTAGGCCGAGCCAAGCAGGCTACCAGACTTGCACTGAATGTGTGTGTGTGTGTGTGTGTGTGTGTGTGTGTGTGTGTGTGTGTGTGTGTGTGTGTGTGTGTGTGTGTGTGTGTGTGTGTGTGTGTGTGTGTGTGTGTGTGTGTGTGTGTGTGTGTGTGTGTGTGTGTGTGGCGCTGCACTGCAGCTTGCATTATCCATGAAGAGTACTTGTACTTGTGTCTGACGTGTTGCGTCTGTGTGCTCACTTTGCCAGTGCTGTAGGCTAAGTGATAACTTGCTTGCGATGTCCAAACGAGGCACACTTTTTCAAATGGTGTATTATAATACCTACACCTTACCTACAACCCCAAAGGTTGGGCCCGTCTGATTTTTTTCTGGGCCCACCCGTTTTATGATTTCTGCCTACGCCCCTGCCAGGGGTCACCTCCAACGGTGGGAGAGGTCATTGCACTTCATCGGACAGCTACCGCCCGCCTCAAACTGGGCAGCCCCCAGTCAGTAAGGTGCTATGGCCTACCTGCTCCACTGGGTGCATGGAGACTAGAGATCAATCTCGAAAATTGGGCCATAAAACCTCTGCATCAGGCAAAACAAGTAAAAAAACACAAGAAGCCTCCAGCTCTTTATATCGCTAGCTGGAACGTCAGGACCATGTGTCTCTGTCTCTCCTCAGACATTCTACTGATTGACGATGCAAAGAAGACTGCTGTCATTGACAGAAAGCTCGCCAGATTAAACACTGACATCGCCTGCCTTCAGGAGACTCAGCTGGCAGAAAATGGCACCATCAGGGAGAGGAACTACACTTTCTGCTGGCAAGGAAAGGCTTCAGAAAAACTGAGGCAGTACGGTGTTGGATTCGCAGTCAAGAACACCCTTGTCAGCTTCATCAAGCATCCCACAATAGGCTCAGAGAGGATCCTCAGTCTTTGGCTATCAACATCTTCAGGACTAGTCAACATCATCAGTGTCTATGCCCCAACCCTCTGTTCCACCTCTGAAGAGAAAGACCAGTTCTACCAGGCCCTAGATGTAGTAATATCTAAGACTCCCAGCACTGAAGGCCTCTACCTCTTAGGAGACTTCAGTGCCAGAGTAGGAGCCGACCACGAGGCTTGGCCTACATGCCTTGGTAGATTTGGAAGGGGAAATATCAATGACAGTGGCCAAAGACTGCTCGAGTTATGCTGCCTCTGAGACTTATGTGTGACCAATACCTTCTTTAATTGCAAACAGATCCATCAGGTGTCCTGGAGGCACCCGCGTTCAGGCCACTGGCACCAGCTCGACTTAGTCATCACAAGACACGTGAACCTCGCCAGCATGCTCCGCACTCACAGCTACCACAGTGCAGACTGCGACACGGCTCATGCCCTCATTGCTAGTAAGGTGCGTATAACACCAAAGAAGTTGCACCACGCAAAGAAGAAGGGGCGTCCTCGCATCAACATCTGCTGTGCCAGAAATCCTGAGAAAACCCAGCAGTTCATCAGTAAGCTGGAAGCCAACCTCCCTCAATCTCCTACCAACGACACCATCGACTCCAAATGGCCCCGCCTTTGTGATGCTGTGTACAACTCCGCCATCTCTGCTTACGAGAAGAAAGAGCGGAAAAGTGCCGACTGGTTCGTGGCACATTGGGAGGAAATGGAACCCGTAATTGAGCCAACGAGGAAGGCCCTATTGGCGCACAAAGCCAATGCAGCAGCATACAAACAGCTACAGAGATTGGGAATGCGAGAAGAATGTACGGGGGCATCAAGAAGACAATGGGCCCAGCTCCAGCCAAGACTGCACCCCTCAAGTTGAAGACTGGCGAAGTCATTACTGACATGGAGAAACAGATGCAGCAGTGGACAGAGCATTACCTGGAACTCTATGCGACAGAAAACGTTGTCACCGATGCTGCCCTCAACGCCATCCCTGACATGCCAGTGATGGAGGAGCTTGACGCTCCACCTACAGTGGAAGAACTTAGCAAAGCCATCAACTGCCTTGCATGCAGGAAAGCCCCTGGCAGTGATGGCATTCCACCAGAGGTCCTCAAGAGTGGGACACCTGCTTTGCAACTTCATGACTTGCTTTCCCTCTGCTGGGAACAGGGCTACATCACTCAGTACATGCGTGATTCTAACATCTTCACCCTATACAAGAACAAAGGTGACCGTAACAACTATAGGGGCATCTCCCTGTTAAGCATTGTTGGCAAAGTGTTTGCCCATGGTGCACTCGCCTCCCACATCTACCCAGAGTCCCAGTGCAGCTTCAGGGCTGGTCACTCAACAGTGGACATGATCTTCTCACTCTGCCAGCTGCAGGAGAAGTGTCATGAGCAGCAGATGCCTCTTTACATTGCGTTCATCAGTTTGACAAAGGCGTTCGATTTGGTCAGTCGAAGTCGACTCTTCAAGCTGCTGCAGAAAATAGGCTGTCCCCCACAGCTGCTTGCAGTGGTCACATCATTCGACGAGAACATGCACGGCACAGTCTGTTATAACGGCACGACGTCTGAAGCCTTTCCAGTCAGCAGTGGTGTGAAGCAAGGTTGTGTTCTCGCTAGGACACTGTTTGGCATCTTCTTCTCCCTGCTCCTCCAGTATGCTTTCCAGGACTGCAGTGACAGTGTCAACATCTACACCAGGTCCAATGGCAAGCTCTTTAACATCGCTCACCTTTGTGCCAAATCTAAAGTCATAGAAGTACTCATCCACGAGATGCTGTTTGCTGACGACGCAGCCTTGGTATCTCACACAGAGGATGACCTCCAACAGCAATGACCAATCAGGGACTGGATATGTAGTGACATGAAGATGTCTGGAGTTTATACTTGATGTTGACATGTCCAGTGTCTGGCAGCCAGCCTGTGAGCAGAAATTATGTCCCTTTTGTCCTTTATTTCGTAATTATGACAGCGTTTGTGGGGAGAGCGAGCAGCACCACAGCAGTAGCAGCCGTTTTTTTTTTTTTACATGCGCGCGGGAATGAATTGTCCATGAAGACAATTTAATTAACTACACACATGTATAATAAAACAAATGGTTTATAACACAATGATGAGAGTTTGAGGGGAGAGAGAGTGAGGAACCACATTGGCAGCCAGGTTTTTTTTTTCTTTGTTTACATGTGCATGCGCGAACGGGACAGGAGGTCCTCAAACTGGGTCCTGGAGAGGCAGAAGTACCGCTGAAAGCGGCTGTCATCCAGACGCAGCTCCTGCAGCAAATGATGAAACTCCCCAAATTGGGAACGTCTCATGAGGATGTTGTGAACCCAGCAACTGCGCCGCTGGCAACGTTCGTCAGCTTTCCACAACAAATAGAGCACAGCAACTCGCTCCGTGTGATCAAGGTCCGCCATGTTGACTTGATGCCGAGCGGAATGGAAGCTCCTCCTATTTGATGACATATTGGAGCGAATTTTCACAGTGAAAGTTCCGCCCAAGCAGAGCGACACACCAGGCAATGGTGGCCACAATTTGTGGCGTCGCGTCGTGCCCGGTGTGAACGCGGCATTAAAATCATTCTTTAAGTTCAAACAAAAAACTTGTTAAATCACATTTTAAATTCAAACAAAACAGCTTGTTAAAATCGTACTTTATGTTCAAACAAAACAGCTTGTTAAAATCATTCTTTAAGTTCAAACAAAACAGCTTGTTAAAATCATACTTTAAGTTCAAACAAAGCAACTTGTTAAAATCATTCTTTAAGTTCAAACAAAGCAACTTGTTAAAATCATACTTTAAGTTCAAACAAAACAGCTTGTCAAAATCATACTTTAAGTTCAAACAAAGCAACTTGTTAAAATCATACTTTAAGTTCAAACAAAACAGCTTGTTAAAATTATACTTTAAGTTCAAACAAAGCAACTTGTTAAAATCATTCTTTAAGTTCAAACAAAGCAACTTGTTAAAATCATTCTTTAAGTTCAAACAAAGCAACTTGTTAAATCATACTTTAAGTTCAAACAAAACAGCTTGTTAAAATCATACTTTAAGTTCAAACAAAACAGCTTGTTAAAATCATACTTTAAGTTCAAACAAAGCAACTTGTTAAAATCATTCTTTAAGTTCAAACAAAGCAACTTGTTAAAATCATACTTTAAGTTCAAACAAAACAGCTTGTTAAAATCATACTTTAAGTTCAAACAAAGCAACTTGTTAAAATCATTCTTTAAGTTCAAACAAAGCAACTTGTTAAATCATACTTTAAGTTCAAACAAAACAGTTTGTTAAAATCATACTTTAAGTTCAAACAAAGCAACTTGTTAAAATCATTCTTTAAGTTCAAACAAAAAACTTGTTAAATCACATTTTAAATTCAAACAAAACAGCTTGTTAAAACCATATTTTAAGTTCAAACAAAAAACTTGTTAAATCACATTTTAAATTCAAACAAAACTGCTTGTTAAAATCATACTTTAAGTTCAAACAAAGCAGCTTGTTAAAATCATTCTTTAAGTTCAAACAAAGCAACTTGTTAAAATCATACTTTAAGTTCAAACAAAAAACTTGTTAAATCACATTTTAAATTCAAACAAAACAGCTTGTTAAAATCATACTTTAAGTTCAAACAAAGCAACTTGTTAAAATCATTCTTTAAGTTCAAACAAAACAGCTTGTTAAAATCATTCTTTAAGTTCAAACAAAACAGCTTGTTAAAATCATACTTTAAGTTCAAACAAAGCAACTTGTTAAAATCATTCTTTAAGTTCAAACAAAGCAACTTGTTAAAATCATACTTTAAGTTCAAACAAAACAGCTTGTTAAAATCATTCTTTAAGTTCAAACAAAGCAACTTGTTAAATCATACTTTAAGTTCAAACAAAACAGTTTGTTAAAATCATACTTTAAGTTCAAACAAAACAGCTTGTTAAAATCATACTTTAAGTTCAAACAAAGCAACTTGTTAAAATCATTCTTTAAGTTCAAACAAAGCAACTTGTTAAAATCATACTTTAAGTTCAAACCAAACAGCTTGTTAAAATCATACTTTAAGTTCAAACAAAACAGCTTGTTAAAATTATACTTTAAGTTCAAACAAAGCAACTTGTTAAAATCATTCTTTAAGTTCAAACAAAACAGCTTGTTAAAATCATTCTTTAAGTTCAAACAAAACAGCTTGTTAAAATCATACTTTAAGTTCAAACAAAGCAACTTGTTAAAATCATTCTTTAAGTTCAAACAAAGCAACTTGTTAAAATCATACTTTAAGTTCAAACAAAAAACTTGTTAAATCACATTTTAAATTCAAACAAAACAGCTTGTTAAAATCATACTTTAAGTTCAAACAAAGCAACTTGTTAAAATCATTCTTTAAGTTCAAACAAAACAGCTTGTTAAAATCATTCTTTAAGTTCAAACAAAACAGCTTGTTAAAATCATACTTTAAGTTCAAACAAAACAGCTTGTTAAATCATACTTTAAGTTCAAACAAAGCAACTTGTTAAAATCATTCTTTAAGTTCAAACAAAAAACTTGTTAAATCACATTTTAAATTCAAACAAAACAGCTTGTTAAAACCATATTTTAAGTTCAAACAAAAAACTTGTTAAATCACATTTTAAATTCAAACAAAACAGCTTGTTAAAATCATACTTTAAGTTCAAACAAAGCAACTTGTTAAAATCATACTTTAAGTTCAAACAAAAAACTTGTTAAATCACATTTTAAATTCAAACAAAACAGCTTGTTAAAATCATACTTTAAGTTCAAACAAAGCAACTTGTTAAAATCATTCTTTAAGTTCAAACAAAACAGCTTGTTAAATCACATTTTAAATTCAAACAAAACAGCTTGTTAAAACCATATTTTAAGTTCAAACAAAAAACTTGTTAAATCACACTTTAAATTCAAACAAAACAGCTTGTTAAAATCATACTTTAAGTTCAAACAAAGCAACTTGTTAAAATCATTCTTTAAGTTCAAACAAAGCAACTTGTTAAAATCATACTTTAAGTTCAAACAAAAAACTTGTTAAATCACATTTTAAATTCAAACAAAACAGCTTGTTAAAATTGTTAAGGATTTTATATATATATATATATATGTTATCACTGTTAAACATTTGTAGCTTTGTCTTCTTTCTCATGAGAACGGTGTTGTGCTGTTTTGCACTTCACCCTGAGAACGTACGTGTTATTCAACCTTGTTTTAGCTTTGTCTTCTTTCTCATGAGAACGGAGATGTGCTGTTTTGCACCTGTCTTAATGCAATCCTGAGAATTCAATTTTGTTTTAGCACTCTGGGGTCAATCTGAACTGGGAATGAAGGACTGGATGTACTTATTGTTATAACATAACTTTGTTTTCGTAGCCGCTAACGACTGGGAGTAAAAGAACTGAAGGTTGAATTTTGACTGATTGTGATGCTTAGTGTTCCAGGCAGATGCAAAACAGCTGATAACTGCAACAGACGAACGAGATGTGCTGACCTGAAGTGTTCTTCCTTACAGCTGCACTTGACGTATGCGTTTATGTTATGGGAAGAAACTTGTCTTGCGTCATTACCCCCACCCTTAGGACAAGTTTCTTGTTTATGTGATGAGGGCGTCTCTTAATAAAAAGAGCGGAAAAGCAGGCCAGACTTTAGTGTAGCCTTGGTGTACAGCCTGGCCGCACTCCGCGCGTAATATTTGACTTTCTGTCTCACTGGTGTTTCTTGACTCTGTTTGTCTTGTTAAAGGTTTAAAAATGTTTGGAGGAGAAAATACCCAACATTGACTGGGGGCTCGTCCGGGATCTCAACAATACCGGAGGTGTCCAGCGGAGGTCGTCAAGTCCAGACGTAAATCCTTGGCCAAGGTCCGATCGATTGATCGTGTCTGCAATTGTCGACCACCGTTGGCATCGTCTGGTTGACGAGATTTTCCCGAGGAAGACAGACAGGAAGTCGAGTCAGTGAGTAGAATTTCTTTGTAAATAGTACTGAGTGAGTGGTGATCAGATCACATAAACAGTTAAATTCCGCAAGCGATGATACAGAATCGTCTGTTAATGCAAAGCAGTTAAACTCTGTAAGGAGGGTGCGGACTCCTCTGTTTATATACGCGTACCGGTAGGGGATAAAAGTGATCACATAAAACAGTTAAACTCCGTAAGCGATGATACAGAATCGTCTGTTAATGCAAAGCAGTTAAACTCTGTAAGGAGGGCGGACTCCTCTACGGTTGCGAGGGACGCAAGTAGTTAAATTCCGGAAGGAGGATACGGACTCCTCTGTTTTAATACGTAAAGGAAATCCCGGGTAGAAATACGTGCACTGTAAAAAGTAGTTAAATTTGGCAGGGACGGCGGAGTCCCCTAATGCAGGACATTAGTTAAATTTCACAGGAGGGTGAGCTCCCCTGGCATAAGAATGCGCGTACGATTATTAGGAGTGTTTCTATGTGTAAATAGTGTTTTGCGCAAGTGTAAATAACTGTGTGAAAACTGTGTGTGTGTAATACTTTGGACAACGTTAGTGACAACCGTGCGTGTGGAAGCAGAGGCAAGTGATTCCGCTTCCTACGGGGAGGTGAAAGGAATCAACCACACGACGGCAAATTAATTGTCACGTCCAAAGAAAGTGTGAAAACTTCAGATTTAGAACACCCTAGGTGTGCCCCCGTCTGAAGTCCAAATTATAACAAGGGATAATAAAAATGGGGGGTAAGACGTCTATAAATAAGGAAAATTTATCAACTGACGACTGGAAATTTATGGAAGCAAAAAATCCAAAAACAACAAAAAATTGGAGACCTGGATTAATAAACATGACTTTGACGGACGACTGAACCTGATCAGTATACAGAAGCTGAAGAAGGAGTTAGAACAGCAACATAAAGGTGATGAGAAAAAGATGCAGAAAGTAGGGGCAGATTTAGTGGCATTTTGGGAGGAAGAAGCAGAGAACAGACAGAAGGGAGCAGAGAAGCGACGATTAGAGAAAGCAAGAAAAAAGAAAGCTGTAGGTAAGGCAGAAGAAGATGTGATAATTCAGCACAGAGAACCAGAACAGCCTCAACAACCACCGCCGGCTGGACCGTCGGTGGCAAAGAGACCTTTATCTCCTCTACCAGAGGATGACGATGTACCGCCACCACAGTATGATTTGGCAGTAAAACCTAAGGTAAAAAGTGAAAAACCAGAAAAACCACAAACACGCAGTCAAGCAAAAGTGCCTACAGCCCCTCCCATGGTGGAACATAGTGATCAGGGAGGTGCCTATCCTATGATAGAAGTACCAAATCCTCGTGCAGAAACAGCAGGACAGCGATCAACCATGCTCGTTTATCGGACATGGAATGCTGATGATATCAAAGCAGCAGTCGACATGATACCATCGCCACATGTCGACATTGAGGGATTTATGCAGGATATAGAAAACATTAGAACATCTTACCACCTTAATGGACCTGAAGTCCAACAGGTGTGGATGAAAGCATGTGGCCCTAAATGGAGTCAGGTACGTGGAGACTGGAATCCTGCAGACCAGGATGGCGTACCACTGACACATGATGATCTAGTCTTGAAAACAAGAGTGGAAGCTACGATTACACGTGCAAAAGGAGTGTTAGGACCAAAGATAAATTATACTGAAATTACCAGGACAACTCAGAAAGAAGGAGAACCATGGATAGAGTTTAGATGCAGATTTGAGTGTATTTAGAGTCCATAGTGGCATATTGCCAGGAACACCAGTGTATGAAAACAAATTGAAAAATATTTCACCTGTGAAGCTGATAATGACCGATTTGATTCATGATGGCAACTCAACAGCTGTCATAACAGTAACAGGTGCCACTGAAGATGTTTTAAAATTGAGATTCACAGGTATGCCATTACATGTGTCACTTTGTAAACCATATTTGACAGAATGGCAAGAATTGGGACTGACAGTCATAACAGCTTTGTCAGCCACTGATTGGAGCAGAGTTGGACCACGAACGGAGTTCAGTCCATCAACTAAATTGTATAAAGTGCCAGTTAATGTCTCATTGGTGCTGACAGCTGGAACACAGATTGATGTGTCCACTTCACAATCCTGAGTGTTTCAGTTGAGTCCTGAAGAGGACGATCTTCTCTCTTCTGTACCATCAGGATTGTGGACAACAGGTCCTTCAGACGTAGGACTGATAAAAAATGCACAACCTGTAGTTATAAGACCAAAAACAGAATACAGACCATGTGTAAGACAGTATCCATTGAAACCTGATGCAATTGAAGGAATCAGGCCAGTAATAGAGAATTTATTAACAGCAGGAGTAATAGTGCCATGTCCAGATTCACCATGTAACACACCCATATTTCCTGTAAAAAAAGGCTCCGCCCTCAGTGGGATGGAGAATGATTCAAGATCTGCAGGCAGTAAATGCTGCTGTAGTAAAAAGAGCTCCATGTGTACCAGATCCGCACACACTGTTAAGCTCATTGAGATTAAATTCTAGTTGTTTTTCTGTAATAGATATCAGTAATGCATTTTTTTTTTTTTTCCGTACCAGTACACCCAGATAGTCAATTCTGGTTTGCTTTTACCTTTAAAGGACAACGATATACATTCACCAGATTACCGCAGGGTTACGCAGAGAGCCCAACTATTTATTCTCAAGTCATGTCAGCATGTTTAGCTAATTTCGTTCCACCGGCAGATAGCCAACTATTAGTGTATGTTGATGACATTTGATTGCCTCTGACACACGAGAAAACTGCATAACTGACACAGTAGCATTATTATGTTTCTTATTTGATAATGGCCACAAAGTGAGTAAAAACAAAGTTCAGTTGTGTAGGGATAAAGTAAAATATTTAGGACATGAATTATCAGCCACAGGGCGCACGATCCTGTCTGACAGGAAGGAAGCAATTTTGCACGCTCCAAAACCACAAACCAAAAAGCAGATGATGTCATTTTTTGGACTGACTAATTACTGCAGGGCATGGATTCCCTGCTATGCAGAATTGACTAGTCCACTTTCTGATTTGATGTACAAGGATGATATTTCAATGTCAACCGTGTTGGAATGGAACAAAGACGCTGAGGAAGCTTTTGTAAAAGTAAAACAAACAGTGTCATCCACAGTTTTGGCACTACCAGATTATAGTAAACCATTCATTCAAACAGCTGATTGTAAGAATAAGTTCATGACTAGTGTTTTGGTTCAAGTGTATGGCTCAAAATTGAGGCCAGTTGCCTACTACTCATCTAAATTGGATGCAGTAGCAAGTGCTCTACCACCATGTGTACAGGCTGTTGTTGCAGCCTCTATGGCTGTTCAAAGTAGCAGTAATGTTGTTCTATTCCATCAGTTGACACTGAAAGTTCCACATGCAGTTTCTGCACTTCTGTTGCAGACAAACATGAGCCTTTTGTCCCCAGCAAGACATCTTTCGTGTATGTCCTTGCTATTATCACAACCACATCTTACGGTAGAGCGATGTACAACATTGAATCCATCCACATTGATACCTTTACCTGAGGATGGTGAGCCGCACAATTGTCTTGATGTAGCTACGGTCTGTACGAAAGCACGTCCAGACCTCCAGGACACACCCATCCCAAACAGTACAATTGTGTATGTGGATGGTTCTTCCACTAAAAACGCTTATGGACAAACACAATCTGGATATGCTGTTGTCACAAATTCAGAAGTATTGGATTCTGCTTCATTGCCATCCTCATTTTCAGCACAAGCAGCTGAATTAGTTGCTTTAACTGCAGCTTGCTATCTGTTTAAAGGTACGGCTGTATCAATTTATACAGACAGCCAGTACGCTTTCAGTACGCTGTGAAATTGCCTAACCAAATTGCTATATGCAAATGTGCGGCTCACACCAAAGGCTCTGACAGTGTTTCAAAAGGAAATGACGTTGCTGACAAAACCGCAAAGGCGGCAACAGCTCTTTCTATTTTTCTCCTATATGACACCCCTCCGGATATGACCACAAAAGAAACCCATATTGCCAAAAAAAAATATGTTTAAATGGGCAGCTATTATGAGCCATGGCGTGACGCATGTCTCATCAGGGGGTATGATATCGCAATTGCAATCTATTTTTTGTCTTTATGGGTTCGATGCATATGCAAAACAGCATTGTAGAGCATGCATGACATGTGCAAAACACAACTCACAAGGCAATTTGAGACCCCAAAGAGGTAAATTTCCAACACCACAATATCCCTTTCAAGTGATTCATATGGATTATATACAGCTGAGTAAACATGAAGGGAAGGAATTTTGTTTAGTCATAATTGATGCCTTCTCAAAATGGGTAGAATTGTTCCCTACAAAACATGCAGATGCACTTACAGTGGCTAAGGCATTGTGCAAAGACATCATTCCATGATTTGGAATACCAGAAACAGTCTATTCAGATAATGGAGCGCATTTTGTTAATACAATAGTGCAATACGTAGGAGAAGCGCTACAGGTCAATCTCAAAACTCATTGCGCTTATCATCCACACAGTGCCGGATTAGTGGAAAGGACAAAGGGCACAATAAAAATAAGATTAAGGAAATGTATAGAAGAGACAAAACGAACCTGGATTGAATGTTGGACCTAGTAAAATTGTATATGAGAATAACACCAACACCATCAGGGTTAACACCATTTGAGATACTTTATGGACGACCATATCGTCTACCAATTTTGACATGGATACTAAAACAGCAGATGAGGAACAAACATTAGCAAATTTTATGAAAAAGACATTAACACAGAAAGAGATAACTTAAACACATTTACTGCCGAATAATTTTGATCTTCCACAGGACGGCCTTCCAGTAGTCTAGCCAGGAGACTGGGTGTTCATCAGAGTCCAGTCCTCGTTGGGAAGGTCTATACCGAGTGCTGTTAACAACACCAACTGCAGTAAAGATAGCGGAGAGATCAACGTGGATACATCACTGTAAGATACAGCGTGTGTTGGCGGCCTCCACAGTGTAAGGGGAAGTCTGGCTACAAAGGGAGTCTATTTAATTAGCAATAGATTGTCTCAATGCCAGTGAAGCAGGGAGATCCTTGCACTATTAGGTGAGGTGGTTAACAACACTGTATCCTAGCAATCATGACTGAACTACAGCAGACCCCGGAGCGGCGTGCTCAGCGCCGCCGCTGCCGGACTGTTGGTAGGGCAGCCGGTTGTGTTGTGATCTTAGTGTGTTTCGTGCTCCTCGGATTCCTGGCCTGGTGGTTGACCCAAGAATTGCAGCTCACTGTGGACCGAGCCAGAGAACAACGCAAGCAACATCAGAAGAGGTTTATTCATAATGTGAACGAGACAGATGGACACCCTCATATATACCATACTAATATGTGGTACAGATATGTTCATTTATTGGCTATGGAATTACGTTACTAATTATTATGTTTGTTCGCAAATACCTATATCCTCAACACACCCAGCTCTGACGGCTAAACCGTACCCTGCTAGGGTGACAGAATGTCTTATCATACGGATGCATAATCAAACTGTATTTCGGGGGCAGCAGTTCTCAGCAAATCTGATAAGATGTAACACCACTTGCCTCAGTGCAACCACTTATATGATAGGGATTTCAACAGAGGACGTACAAGCGTGCCCAAGTGCTGCTCCATTGACTAGACTGAAGGGAAACGCAAAAATATCATCACGTTAAATTGTCATCACAACGGCCATTCCCAATTTGCTTTTACGGGACAGGGAATAAAAATGTAGGTAAAATTAAGAAACGTCTGTGTACCCAAACGTATGTTTTATCAAATAATTTAAGCCTAACCAAAACATAATATGTGGATGGTACTTATCTTCATCACATTGGACGGGGATGTAATTATACAGGCTCCTGTCCATGGGGAACGGATGAATCATGTGCTTATGTTAGTAAGTTTTGCTACCACCTGTAAATGGTACTCCGGTGTATGATGACATCTATTGGCTTTATGGTTCCAGACTGTACATGAGTCTCCCACCAAATTGGGGTGGTGTGTGTGCACCTACCCAGGTGACTGACCATACATATGTGGTAAGACCTCCACAGAGAAGAATGGCAGCACCAGACGGAGGAGATTGATATACCCAGATGTGTTACCACATAATCACATGTGGGGCTCGGATGTACTAAAGGACCAAAAAATTGTGGTCTGTAGGAGATAAAATAGCACATTCATTGTTCCCCTGGATAGGAGTGGGAAAAAATTCATTAATGATTGAAACTCTGAATTATTGATTGGGTCTGTTCATGAATGTAACAAAAAAAAATAGTAGCAGCTCAAAACACTGAAATAGATGCTTTACGTACCATGGTGATGCAAAATCGCATGGTTTTAGACTTGCTTACTGGTTCACAGGGAGGAGTTTGTGTTCTGCTGAACACAACATGCTGTACTTTCATCCCAGACTCCATTCATTCAGTGGATATGCAGGACGCATTGGAGGAGCTGAATGAACTTCGTGATGCAATGCATAAAGACACCCTAGCCGTGAACCGGTGGAATCCCTGGTCCTGGTTGACTTCAGGACCATGTTGGCAGTTACTATTGAAAATGGTGTCAAATACATTTGTACAGCGTAATCTGGCCTTCCAACAAACTATGCCAAAATATCAAGCATTGAAACAGTCAGACCTTAGTGGAGAAAACTGTAATGACTGTACTGAGAATTATGATGATATTGAAAAGCTCACAACTCCAGTTCAAGCTTGAACTGTTGACGTGATGAGTTAACACACTCTTAGCCTATGAAGCTTTAGCTGAAAAAGTAATAAGACAAGTGGTGTAGTCGAATAATACAGAAAAACGGTTCATTTATACCAGTCGGTAGGAGTGATGTATGGTGGTGGTGTGGTGATAACAGAATCTTTGATAGACTGCCACGAAATGTGTCAGGTTATTGTGCATTAATATCATTATTGTTACCCATGACCCCTGAAGACGTTACGACATATGCAGCCTCTTATTCCTGAGGATTGGCAGAAAGGCATAGCCAGACATAGAGTAAAAAGAGATTGGAAAGGAGTAGGAAATCCAACATATATTGACGCAATAGGAGTCCCCAGAGGAGTGCCTGACGAGTATAAACTGGTTGATCAAATAGCAGCTGGATTCAAATCTTCCATCTGTTGGTGGTGTTCAATTAATAAAAACGTGGACAGAATAAACTAAGTTAATAAACTAACTAACTAAGCTGGGTGATGCCTGCTATACGTTTAACAGGTGATAAACAGGTGGGAAATGTTAAGGATTTTATATATATATATATATATATATATGTTATCACTGTTAAACATTTGTAGCTTTGTCTTCTTTCTCATGAGAACGGTGTTGTGCTGTTTTGCACTTCACCCTGAGAACGTACGTGTTATTCAACCTTGTTTTAGCTTTGTCTTCTTTCTCATGAGAACGGAGATGTGCTGTTTTGCACCTGTCTTAATGCAATCCTGAGAATTCAATTTTGTTTTAGCACTCTGGGGTCAATCTGAACTGGGAATGAAGGACTGGATGTACTTATTGTTATAACATAACTTTGTTTTCGTAGCCGCTAACGACTGGGAGTAAAAGAACTGAAGGTTGAATTTTGACTGATTGTGATGCTTAGTGTTCCAGGCAGATGCAAAACAGCTGATAACTGCAACAGACGAACGAGATGTGCTGACCTGAAGTGTTCTTCCTTACAGCTGCACTTGACGTATGCGTTTATGTTATGGGAAGAAACTTGTCTTGCGTCATTACCCCCACCCTTAGGACAAGTTTCTTGTTTATGTGATGAGGGCGTCTCTTAATAAAAAGAGCGGAAAAGCAGGCCAGACTTTAGTGTAGCCTTGGTGTACAGCCTGGCCGCACTCCGCGCGTAATATTTGACTTTCTGTCTCACTGGTGTTTCTTGACTCTGTTTGTCTTGTTAAAGGTTTAAAAATGTTTGGAGGAGAAAATACCCAACAAAAATCATACTTTAAGTTCAAACAAAGCAACTTGTTAAGATCATTCTTTAAGTTCAAACAAAACAGCTTGTTAAAATCATTCTTTAAGTTCAAACAAAACAGCTTGTTAAAATCATACTTTAAGTTCAAACAAAACAGCTTCTTAAATCATACTTTAAGTTCAAACAAAGCAACTTGTTAAATCATACTTTAAGTTCAAACAAAACAGTTTGTTAAAATCATACTTTAAGTTCAAACAAAACAGCTTGTTAAATCATACTTTAAGTTCAAACAAAGCAACTTGTTAAATCATACTTTAAGTTCAAACAAAACAGTTTGTTAAAATCATACTTTAAGTTCAAACAAAACAGTTTGTTAAAATCATACTTTAAGTTCAAACAAAGCAACTTGTTAAATCATACTTTAAGTTCAAACAAAACAGTTTGTTAAAATCATACTTTAAGTTCAAACAAAGCAACTTGTTAAAATCATTCTTTAAGTTCAAACAAAAAACTTGTTAAATCACATTTTAAATTCAAACAAAACAGCTTGTTAAAACCATATTTTAAGTTCAAACAAAAAACTTGTTAAATCACATTTTAAATTCAAACAAAACAGCTTGTTAAAATCATATTTTAAGTTCAAACAAAACAACTTGTTAAACTCCTATTTGAAGTTTAAACAATGTCTTCACTTCTTTTTTGTTTTGTTTTTGTTGGTGTAACAAAACAGTTTGTTAAAATCATATTTTGGTTCAAACAAAACAATTTATTAAAATCATACTTTTAATTCAGATAAAACAATGTTCAGTGGTGGCGCCAAGGGGGGCTTGGGGGGGCTTAAGCCCCACCCAATAATGAGCCAAGCCCCCCCTCAGCTCCCCCAATAATTCTGCCAATAATGTGAATAGCGACTGACATATTTGTGGATCTCAACTGCAGTTTGGCACTGAGAATGTCTCAGTATTGTGTAACTGAGCAAAGTGATGAATGTGTGTGTTTGGTGATCCACCAATGCTGAATCACCCTTCACAAACAGAATTTTCAGTTTTGCAAATAAACATTTATTTGTAAAAACCCACACACAAGTTACAAATCAGTGTTTGTGGATCACAAAGCTTCTTCTTTGTCTTTCGGCTGTTCCCATTAGGGGTCGCCACAGCAGATCAATCGTTTCCATCTCACCCTGTCCTCTGTATCTTCCTCTGTCACACCAACCACCTGCATGTCCTCCCTCAGCACATCCATAAACCTCCCCTCTTCTCCTCCTGCCTGGTGGCTCCATCCTCAGCATCCTTCTCCATATATACCCTGGGTACCTCCTCTGCACATGTCCAAACCATCTCAATCTCGCCTCTATGACTTTGTCTCCAAACCGTCCCACCTGAGCTGTCCCTGTATGTTCATTCCTAATCTTGTTCATTCTTGTCACTCCCAAAGACAATCTCAACATCTTCAGCTCTGCCACCTCCAGCTCTGCCTCCTGTCTTTTTGTTAGTGCCACCGTCTCTAAACCGTACAACATAGCTGGTCTCACTACTGTCTGTAAACTTTCCCCTTCACTTGCTGATATTCTTCGGTCACAAATCACTCCTGCCACCTTTCTCCTCCCACTCCACCCTGCCTGCACTCTCTTCTTCACCTCTCTACCACACTCTCCATTACTTTGAACAGTTGACCCCAAATATTTAAACTCATCTACTTTCACCACTTCTACTCCTTGTAACTGCACTATTCCACTGGGCTCCCTCTCATTCACACACATGTACTCAGTCTTGGTTCTACTTTATGTTCTCTAATGCCATATAACAACACAGTGCAGAGTAGCTACCTAAACTCTGTAAGGGAGATAGAGTATCTCGTCAATAGTTTTACATCCTCATTGAAGACAACTTTGGATGCTGTAGCTCCTCTGAAAAAGAGAGCTTTAAATCAGAAGTGTCTGACTCCATGGTATAACTCTCAAACTCGTAGCTTAAAGCAGATAACCCGTAAGTTGGAGAGGAAATGGCGTCTCACTAATTTAGAAGATCTTCACTTAGCCTGGAAAAAGAGTCTGTTGCTCTATAAAAAAGCCCTCCGTAAAGCTAGGACATCTTTCTACTCATCACTAATTGAAGAAAATAAGAACAACCCCAGGTTTCTTTTCAGCACTGTAGCCAGGCTGACAAAGAGTCAGAGCTCTACTGAGCTGAGTATTCCATTATCTTTAACTAGTAATGAGTTCATGACTTTCTTTGCTAACAAAATTTTAACTATTAGAGAAAAAATTACTCATAACCATCCCAAAGACGTATCGTTATCTTTGGCTGCTTTCAGTGATGCCGGTATTTGGTTAGACTCTTTCTCTCCGATTGTTCTGTCTGAGTTATTTTCATTAGTTACTTCATCCAAACCATCAACATGTTTATTAGACCCCATTCCTACCAGGCTGCTCAAGGAAGCCCTACCATTATTTAATGCTTCGATCTTAAATATGATCAATCTATCTTTGTTAGTTGGCTATGTACCACAGGCTTTTAAGGTGGCAGTAATTAAACCATTACTTAAAAAGCCATCACTTGACCCAGCTATCTTAGCTAATTATAGGCCAATCTCCAACCTTCCTTTTCTCTCAAAAATTCTTGAAACGGTAGTTGTAAAACAGCTAACTGATCATCTGCAGAGGAATGGTCTATTTGAAGAGTTTCAGTCAGGTTTTAGAATTCATCATAGTACAGAAACAGCATTAGTGAAGGTTACAAATGATCTTCTTATGGCCTCGGACAGTGGACTCATCTCTGTGCTTGTTCTGTTAGACCTCAGTGCTGCTTTTGATACTGTTGACCATAAAATTTTATTACAGAGATTAGAGCATGCCATAGGTATTAAAGGCACTGCGCTGCGGTGGTTTGAATCATATTTGTCTAATAGATTACAATTTGTTCATGTAAATGGGGAATCTTCTTCACAGACTAAAGTTAATTATGGAGTTCCACAAGGTTCTGTGCTAGGACCAATTTTATTCACTTTATATATGCTTCCCTTAGGCAGTATTATTAGACGGTATTGCTTAAACTTTCATTGTTACGCAGATGATACCCAGCTTTATCTATCCATGAAGCCAGAGGACACACAACAATTAGCTAAACTGCAGGATTGTCTTACAGACATAAAGACATGGATGACCTCTAATTTCCTGCTTTTAAACTCAGATAAAACTGAAGTTATTGTTCTTGGCCCCACAAATCTTAGAAACATGGTGTCTAACCAGATCCTTACTCTGGATGGCATTACCCTGACCTCTAGTAATACTGTGAGAAATCTTGGAGTCATTTTTGATCAGGATATGTCATTCAAAGCGCATATTAAACAAATATGTAGGACTGCTTTTTTGCATTTACGCAATATCTCTAAAATCAGAAAGGTCTTGTCTCAGAGTGATGCTGAAAAACTAATTCATGCATTTATTTCCTCTAGGCTGGACTATTGTAAATCATTATTATCAGGTTGTCCTAAAAGTTCCCTAAAAAGCCTTCAGTTAATTCAAAATGCTGCAGCTAGAGTACTGACGGGGACTAGAAGGAGAGAGCATATCTCACCCATATTGGCCTCTCTTCATTGGCTTCCTGTTAATTCTAGAATAGAATTTAAAATTCTTCTTCTTACTTATAAGGTTTTGAATAATCAGGTCCCATCTTATCTTAGGGACCTCATAGTACCATATCACCCCAATAGAGCGCTTCGCTCTCAGACTGCAGGCTTACTTGTAGTTCCTAGGGTTTGTAAGAGTAGAATGGGAGGCAGAGCCTTCAGCTTTCAGGCTCCTCTCCTGTGGAACCAGCTCCCAATTCAGATCAGGGAGACAGACACCCTCTCTACTTTTAAGATTAGGCTTAAAACTTTCCTTTTTGCTAAAGCTTATAGTTAGGGCTGGATCAGGTGACCCTGAACCATCCCTTAGTTATGCTGCTATAGACGTAGACTGCTGGGGGGTTCCCATGATGCACTGTTTCTTTCTCTTTTTGCTCTGTATGCACCACTCTGCATTTAATCATTAGTGATCGATCTCTGCTCCCCTCCACAGCATGTCTTTTTCCTGGTTCTCTCCCTCAGCCCCAACCAGTCCCAGCAGAAGACTGCCCCTCCCTGAGCCTGGTTCTGCTGGAGGTTTCTTCCTGTTAAAAGGGAGTTTTTCCTTCCCACTGTAGCCAAGTGCTTGCTCACAGGGGGTCGTTTTGACCGTTGGGGTTTTACATCATTATTGTATGGCCTTGCCTTACAATATAAAGCGCCTTGGGGCAACTGTTTGTTGTGATTTGGCGCTATATAAAAAAAAAAATTGATTGATTGATTGACCTCTCCAGACTAGACTCAACTTGCTCTCTACTCTCACTACAGATCACAATGTCATCTGCAAACATCATAGTCCATGGGGACTCCTGTCTGATCTCATCCGTCAACCTGTCCATCACCACTGCAAACAAGAAAGGACTCAGAGCTGATCCTTGGTGTAATCCCACCTCCACCTTGAATGAGTCATTCCAACTGCGCATCTCACCGCTGTCACACTATTCTTGTACATGTCCTGCACTACCCTAACATACTTCTCTGCCACTCCAGACTTCCTCATACAATACCACAACTCTTCTCTTGGCACCCTATCATAAGCTTTTTCTAAGTCCACAAACACACAATGTAACTCTTTCTGTCCTTCTCTGTAGTTCTCCAACAGTAGCATCTGTAGTGCTCTTTCTTGGCATGAAACCATATTGCTGCTCACAGATCTTCACCTGTTTTCTAAGCCTAGCTTCTACTACTCTTTCCCATAACTTCATGCTGTGGCTGATCAGCTTTATGCCTCAGTAGTTACTGCAGCTCTGCACATCACCATTGTTCTTGAAAATAGGAACCAGCACACTTCCTCTCCTCTCCTCAGGCATCCTCTCACTTTCCAAGATTTTATTAAACAATCTGGTTAGAAACTCCACTGCCATCTCTCCTAGACATTTCCATGCCTCCACTGGAATGTCATCTGGGCCCAACTGCCTTTCCACTCTTCATCTTTTTCATAGCAGCCCTCACTTCTTCCTTACTTATCTCTTGTACTTCCTGATTTACTCTCATCTCATCATCCAGCCTTTTCTCTCGCTCATTTTCTTCATTCATCAGCTCTTCAAAATATTCCCTCCACCTTCTCAGCACACACTCCTCACTTGTCAGCACATTACCATGTGCATCTTTTACCACCCTAAGCTGTTGCACATCCTTTCCAGCTCTGTCCCTTTGTCTGGCCAATCGGTACAAGTCCTTTTCTCCTTCCTTACTATTCAACTTCTTGTACAGCTCGCAATATGCCTTTTCCTTCGCTTTTGCCACTCCTCTTCTCGCCTTACGCCGCATCTCCTTGTACTCCTGTCTACTTTCTTCATCTCTCCAACTATCCCAAAACTTTTTCGCCAACCTCTTTCTCCTTATGCTTTCCTGGACCTCTTCATTCCACCACCAAGTCTCCTTGTCTTCCTTCCACTGTCCAGATGTCATACCCAGTACTGTCCTAGCTGTCTATCTCACCACATCTGCAGTACTTTTCCAGTTGTCCAAAACTGCTTCCCCTCCAACCAGTGCCTCTCTCACCTGCTCGCTAAATTTCACACAACAGTCTTCCTCCTTCAGCTTCCACCATCTGATCCTTTGTTGAGTTCTCACTCTCTTCTTCTTCTTTACCTCTAAAGTCATTCTACAAACAACCATCCTATGCTGTCTAGCGACACTCTCTCCTGCCACCACCTTACAGTCCCTGATTTCTTTTAGCTTGCATCTCCTATAAAGTATGTAGTCCACCTGTGTGCACCTTCCTCCACTCTTATATGCTACACTGTGCTCCTCATTTTTCTTAAAGTAGGTATTCACCACAGCCATTTCCATCCTTTTTGCAAAATCCACTACCATCTGTCCTTCCCCATTCCTATCCTTGATACCGTATCTACCCATTACTTCCTCATCACCTCTGCCCCTTCACCAACATGCCCATTGAAGTCTGCTCCTATCACCACTCTTTCATGCTTGGGTTCACTCTCCACCACCTCATCTAACACACTCCAGAAATCTTCTTTCTCCTTCATCTCACAACCTACCTGTGGGGCATATGCACTGATGATATTCATCATCACCACTTCAATTTCCAACTTCACACTCATCACCCTGTCAGACACTCGCTTAACCTCCAACACACTTTTAACATACTCTTCCTTTAAAATGACCCCAATACCATTTCTCTTCCCTCACCATGGTACAACAACTTGTACCCACTGCTGATGCTCCTGCTCTTACTTCCCTTCCACTTGGTCTCTTGCACACACAATATGTCTACCTTTCTCCTCTCCATCATATCAGCCAGCTCTCTCCCTTTACCAGTCATACTACCAACATTCAAAGTCCCCACTCTCATTTCCACCCTTCTAGTTTTTTCTTCTCCCGCTGTTCGTGGCAATGTTTTCCTCCTCTTCTTCGTCGTCTTTGCCCATTGCTTGTGGATCACAAAGCACGTGTACAAATTAAAGGATATTTGTAAATCACCCTCTATGCATTTGCAAGTATTAATGAGACAAATTTAACTCCATACTCCAAAAATTTAGGTTTCCTAAATATTTATTACGGCCACTCTTATCTTTATAATTTTATTACTGGTAAATTCTGAGTGATGTGTGTGCATTGATACCACATTTTAGAGGAGCACGGGTAACTAAAACATATGCCTTGGTATTTATAAAGTAATTTACTATATATTGTTCATTTCAACGACATTTTGTGGAGCGCCTCCAACTTTTACCCCAGCCTCCCTCAACCCCCCCAACAAAAACTTCATGGTGCCGCCACTGACAATGTCTAAAATCATATTTGAAGATAAATCAAAGCAACTTGTTAAAATTGTATTTTAAATTAGAACAAAGCAAATTGTTAAAATCATATTTTAAGTTCAAACAAAACAACTTGTTAAAATCATATTTTAAGTTAAAATAATACAATGTCTTAAAATCATACTTTAAGTTCAAGCAAAACAATTTGTTAAAATCATATTTAAAGTTAAAACAAAACAACTTCTTCAAGTTGGTGTGTGTGTGTGTGTGTGTGTGTGTGTGTGTGTGTGTGTGTGTGTGTGTGTGTGTGTGTGTGTGTGTGTGTGTGTGCGCGCGTGTTTTAAAGAGTATTACGTAGGTTTATTTTAGAATGTATAAAGCTTTTATTATCTCTTGCTGGTTTTAACACATCGCTACTGGATTTTTTATTTTGATAGGAACACATGATAGTTTCCGGGAAGATCCCAAATCTGTCAAGCTCTCAAAGTATAGTTAAGACGGAAGTTATACATTTCCCCTATCAGAATAAAACAACTATTGCAAGGATCTGGGGAGTGTTTTAATAACAAATTTTAGGAAAATCATTACAAGATTACAATAAAATATATTTTATGTTGTGAAAGTGTAGGAACACGGACCCACAACAGGGGGCGCAAATGAACGGACAATGGAGGAAGTCAAATAACAACACTTTACTGTTGTGAATGAGCACAACAAACACGGCAGGTCACAATAGTATGCAATGAAGTCAATTTACAGAACGTGTCATGTGGGCAGGCTCGAAGATAAGAGACGTCTGTCCAAAGCAGAACCGGAACCACACGATTTCCTCCGCCACCGAACCCCGGGAATACTGGAGCCGCCAAGTCCCGAACTCCCAGGTGGCCACTGCCTCCGCTTGTCGGATCTGGTACTGCTGGCGAGGAACAAAAACAGTTAGATGTGGGTGCGTTTGCACCCAGCAACACGTATGGTGGGAAATCCACCTCCACCTCTCGTCGAAAAGTCTGCTGTCAAAAAACACAAAGCAACAATATTCTTCTGTCGAAAAGACAACTTGATTGGCTGAGCTCGTTACCTCCTAAGCATAGCGATATCTCGGCAAAGAAGTGGAGATGTCGTCCTGCTGATATACGATTGAAGATCAGATGATTGGTGACAGCTGTCACCCCGGCTGCTCCTGTGAGGCGGCGGCGCCCTCTTGTGCCTGGAGCCCGCACTCCAGGCAGGGTGCCCTCTGGTGGTTGTGGGCCAGCAGTACCTCCTCTTCAGCGGCCCACACAACATTTTAGAGAAAAATAAGTCCTCTGTATCTTCCTCTGTCTCACCAACCACCTGCATGTCCTCCCTCAGCACATCCATAAACCTCCCCTCTTCTCCTCCTGCCTGGTGGCTCCATCCTCAGCATCCTTCTCCATATATACCCTGGGTCCCTCCTCTGCACATGTCCAAACCATCTCATTTTCACATCTCTGACGTTGTCTCCAAACCGTCCCATCTGAGCTGTCCTTCTGATATGTTCATTCGTAATCTTGCCCGTTCTCATCAGTCCCATAGAGAATCACTCCATCTCCAGCTCTGCCTCCTGTCTTTTTGTTCGTGCCACCCTCTCTAAGCCGCCCAACATATCTGTTCTCACTACTGTCTTGTAAACTTTCCCCTTCACTCTTACAGATAAGCTCTTCTCTTGGCACCCTATCATAAGCTTTCTCTAAATCCACAAACACACAATGTAACCAGTCCCGGCGCCAGAAAAAAAATATTAAGGGGGCGATGAGTTTATCACAGGGGGCGGGGTCGCTCCCCTCCCCTCCCCCCCCCTCCCAAAAAAAGTGCGCACTGGAGGGGACGTGCCTCTGAGCGTGCGTAATGAATTGGGTGCGCTCCTGGAAAGCTCGTGTATTTAGGCTGCACCGTTGTAAGATACTGACTGAGTAAGAGTGAAGAGTGATGACAGTATTTTTTTTAATTATTATTTGAACGTATAGACCCTCGGTCAAGTGATCTCCTGCATTCCACACAGAGCCGCTGTTCTGTCGAGATGAGGTGTGCCAACTTTCGACACTCTGAGCTGTGACGTACCTTCGTGTTGTCCAATAGGAACGACGCATCGGGCCAAAACACGGAAGACTCGTGGCAGAAACCACTGATCTGTACAAAATGGATCGGACCAATCCGATTGGTGCAGAAACCACTGATCTGTACAAAACATTAACGTGTGACAGGACTGCTCATTTATCAATCAATTCAGTCAATCAATTTTATTTATATAGTGCCAAATCACAACAAACAGTTGCCCCAAGGCAATTTATATTGTAAGGCAAGGCCATACAATAATTACGTAAAAACCCCAACGGTCAAAATGACCCCCTGTGAGCAAGCACTTGGCGACAGTGGGAAGGAAAAACTCCCTTTTAACAGGAAGAAACCTCCAGCAGAACCAGGCTCAGGGAGGGGCAGTCTTCTGCTGGGACTGGTTGGGGCTGAGGGAGAGAACCAGGAAAAAGACATGCTGTGGAGGGGAGCAGAGATCAATCACTAATGATTAAATGCAGAGTGGTGCATACAGAGCAAAAAGAGAAAGAAACACTCAGTGCATTATGGGAACCTCCCAGCAGTCTAAGTCTATAGCAGCATAACTAAGGGATGGTTCAGGGTCACCTGATCCAGCCCTAACTATAAGCTTTAGCAAAAACAAAAGTTTTAAGCCTAATCTTAAAAGTAGAGAGGGTGTCTGTCTCACTGATCCGAATTGGGAGCTGGTTCCACAGGAGAGGAGCCTGAAAGCTGAAGGCTCTGCCTCCCATTCTACTCTTACAAACCCTAGGAACTACAAGTAAGCCTACAGTCTGAGAGCGAAGCGCTCTATTGGGGTGATATGGTACTATGAGGTCCCTAAGATAAGATGGGACCTGATTATTCAAAACCTTATAAGTAAGAAGAAGAATTTTAAATTCTATTCTAGAATTAACAGGAAGCCAATGAAGAGAGGCCAATATGGGTGAGATATGCTCTCTTCTTCTAGTCCCTGTTAGTACTCTAGCTGCAGCATTTTGAATTAACTGAAGGCTTTTCAGGGAACTTTTAGGACAACCTGATAATAATGAATTACAATAGTCCAGCCTAGAGGAAATAAATGCATGAATTAGTTTTTCAGCATCACTCTGAGACAAGACCTTTCTAATTTTAGAGATATTGCGTAAATGCAAAAAAGCAGTCCTACATATTTGTTTAATATGCACTTTGAATGACATATCCTGATCAAAAATGACTCCAAGATTTCTCACAGTATTACTAGAGGTCAGGGTAATGCCATCCAGAGTAAGGATCTGGTTAGACACCATGTTTCTAAGATTTGTGGGGCCAAGTACAATAACTTCAGTTTTATCTGAGTTTAAAAGCAGGAAATTAGAGGTCATCCATGTCTTTATGTCTGTAAGACAATCCTGCAGTTTAGCTAATTGGTGTGTGTCCTCTGGCTTCATGGATAGATAAAGCTGGGTATCATCTGCGTAACAATGAAAATTTAAGCAATACCGTCTAATAATACTGCCTAAGGGAAGCATGTATAAAGTGAATAAAATTGGTCCTAGCACACAACCTTGTGGAACTCCATAATTAACCTTAGTCTGTGAAGAAGATTCCCCATTTACATGAACAAATTGTAATCTATTAGATAAATATGATTCAAACCACCACAGCGCAGTGCCTTTAATACCTATGGCATGCTCTAATCTCTGTAATAAAATTTTATGGTCAACAGTATCAAAAGCAGCACTGAGGTCTAACAGAACAAGCACAGAGATGAGTCCACTGTCTGAGGCCATAAGAAGATCATTTGTAACCTTCACTAATGCTGTTTCTGTACTATGATGAATTCTAAAACCTGACTGAAACTCTTCAAATAGACCATTCCTCTGCAGATGATCAGTTAGCTGTTTTACAACTACCCTACTTTACTACTACTCTACATTCTTTGTAGGTGGGAAAACCTGCAAAACTGACAAGGGGTCAAATACTTATTTTCCCCACTGTAAGTTTCAACCACACTGTTGATGCACGCAGGTGCTGAGCAGACTAATTAATGCTCCTTGTCTTATGGACAAGGTCCTGTGCACCAACAGCATTTCCTGTATGTTCGTTTTGTGAATTGTTTTGTCATTTATGTCTGTATCATGGCCCAAGCAGAGGGTCACCCCTTTGAGTAAGGTCTGCTTGAGGTTTCTTCCTCAGAGGGATTTCTTCCTTACCACTGTTGCTCTGGGGGTTAGTAAGGTTAGACCTTACTTGTGTGAAGCGCCTTGAGGCAACTCTGTTGTGATTTGGTGCTCTATAAATGAAAATAAATTAAAATAGAAAATTATGGTGGATTCTGTGGTGTTGGCCTGTGGCGGTCTCGCAAACGGTCTCCCATCTGACCTCAGTGAAACCAGCGTATAAAGTTGTGTGTAACTGATAATTCAGTGTTCTTTTGGCTCACACAGTCCTGGTGCTGTGTGAGCACTTTTTACCCGACGTCTGTCTATCCGTCCCTCCGTCCGTCTGTGCTGAGCATAAGTCCAGTCCTGTTACTGCCACAGTCTTCAAATTCACAGGGAACATTCTTGGGACACAGACGTTGGACGAGTTCAAAGTTGACTGACCTTGACCTATTTTAAGAGGTCAAAAGGTCACATTCTGTTTTTATGCTCATATGGTTGAGGGTATTTTAGCTCTGTGTTATATTTAGAACATTCTCTGCAGACAAAAAAAAAAAAAATCCATACTTTAGTTTTTAAAGTTGTCTTTATTCTTGTCTTCTGACTCACTGTGCTCATAAAGCTCCATGACACTACTCATCGTATAGCTGTTGATTTTTTATTACCCAAGCCCAAATACGGTGTTAACCCCAAAACGTGAATCAGCTGCAAATCTTGAATTATCCGCAAACCGTTAATTGCAAAATGTGAATACTGAAAAAATATCTCCCAAATGTGAATATCATTCATAATATGTGTGGTTTAAGAAGTTCATGGATTTCAGTTTACACATCGATTACTGCAGGAAATCTTGGTCACAAACCCTATCACCATAAAAAATTATTATTATTATAAATTTTTTTTTCTTTTTTTTTTGGCTGGGTGGTGGTGTGGGGGGGGGGGGGGGGGGGGGGGGGGTTACTATAGCCGGTGAGGTGGGGGGATGAGGCCCAAGCAGCTCTCTCTTCTGGTGTGACGCACCCGGCCCTGCTCGGTGTGTCCCACTCTGAAGACAGTGTCAGGAGAGGACTTTGACTGGGACTGTCCACCTGTCAGACAGTAACGTAGGAGTCAAACTCACAGGACAGAAACCTCCCCCTCCGGTAAACAGTTCAATATTCTAACGAGAAATGTAGAAAAAAAAAAACACTAGTTTCTAACCTCAGGAAGGGAGACCACGAGCTACAACCTTATTTTTATCCATATGAGCCGTCCTCTGAGATGGACAAATAATAGTGACCTGAACGAGAAGGCAGCAGAGAAACAGAAGCGTAGGGACCGTCCACAAAGTGCAAAAACGAAAACAGACACCAGAAAAAGATTCAATAAATTCAGATGTGATGTCACCAAATTCACTGAACACATCAGGGGTCTCCTGCTGGTTATACTCCAGCACTCAGTGTGGAAAAAGGTGCAAAAATTGAATTTTAGTGATTTTTTTAAATCATAAAAATAATTAATAAAATGAGCAAAAAAAAAAAAATCTTTTTTTTTGCCTCACAGCACTAAGGTCACGGGATCGATTCCCACCTGTGGTCTTTCTATGTGGAGTTTGCATGTTGTTATGAGGCGACTTTGCGGGTAAAGCGTCCATTTTATTTTGTAATGAATCGTTTAACTGAACATCGAGGTTGTTTCGTCTAACTTGACGCAGCCTGAGATGCGAAGAAGAAGAAGAAAAAAAAAGCCTGAAGGCGGAAGTTGAAGTCAAACGTGCGCAAAGAGAAACAAAGCTGGAAAAGTTTCTTCTTCTCGAAGCGACAAACAGCTGGACGGTGAGTTTCACCTGCAAATCTAAAAATCACCTTTACTCTGGAAGCACTTCTTGTGCAGATTTTAGGTTAAGTTTAAGTAGCCTACAGCAAAAAGTTTTGTTTTGTAGTTAAATTTTTATATATTTTTATTGTCATGAAAATGGTCATTTGTACGTTTCTGAGTTGGTAAAACGTTCATTTTCAGTCCGGTAAATTTGGCTCCTCGCCTCACTTTTCGGTGAAATTCTTCTTGGTTTTGTTTCTAAATGGGTAAATTACACAAACGGGCCTTCGTGCCGCTTTAAGCACCGGGGAAGTTAGTTTTCCCTCTTTTTGATTAAACGTTTTTGTGCGGCGCTGCGTTCAGGGTGCTCGGAAATGACTTTATGACGTGAAACATCAATCAGCCACTTCTTAGAACTTTGAAAACATGAACGTGGTCACGTGTTGACTCGATGTTTCAGATAGTTTTTAAAATACTGATCGGACTCGAGACCACATCAGGATGAAACCAGGTTTGGGTCAGGAAGGAGCGCGTGTCATAAACGGAACGTGGATCAGATTTGAAAAAAACAAAACAAAAAAAACCTAGTAGTTTAATAAACAAGAAAAACAGACTTGGGAAGAAATTCATGATCCGCGATTCAGGAGATTATCACAAAGAAAAACAAATAATAAAAAACTATAATACTGGTCAAAAAAAGGTTTTCTTGGATGGTCTTTGAAAACTGATTCTGGGTCATTTTGAGGTGCTGAATCCAAATCTGAGCTCAGATTTCCTCCATCACATCACGTTTTTTTTTGCAGTCTGCATGTTCCATATTGATTGATTTCACAAAACATGAAACACGGGAGAGCGCCCAAACATCTGGAAAACAGACAACGTATCTACAAAATTCAAGAATATGGGATGAGAACGACGTTACTGTCCAGTTAGTTTAACCTTTGACCTGCTGCAGAATGGGTTAACCTCTGCTCAACAAATCATCATGTGAAGACTGTGGATTTATTCTGGAAAGATCCACAGTGTTCCAGCTCATTACAGTACAAGTAGAAAGGACCAAAATAACGAGGGAGAAAGGTGATTTTTCTAAAAGCTGTTGATAAGGCAGTCCCGGCGCTAGAAAAAAAATATTGAGGGGGCGATGAGTTTATCACAGGTGGCGGGGTCGCTCCCCTCCCCCCCCCTCCCAAAAAAAGTGCGCACTGGAGGGGACGTGCCTCTGAGCGTGCGTAATGAATTGGGTGCGCTCCTGGAAAGCTTGTGTATTTAGGCTGCACCGTTGTAAGAGACTGACTAAGAGTGAAGAGTGATGACAGTATTTTTTGAATTATTATTTGAACGTATAGACCCTCGGTCAAGTGATCTCCTGCATAACACACAGAGCCGGTGTTCTGTCGAGATGAGGTGCGCCAACTTTCGACACTGAGCTGTGACGTACCTTCGTGTTGTCCAATAGGAACGACGCGTCAGTCCAAAACACGGAAGACTCGTGGCAGAAACCACTGATCTGTACAAAATGGATCGGACCAATCCGATTGGTGCAGAAACCACTGATCTGTACAAAACATTAACGTGTGACAGGACTGCTCATTTATGGAGCAGTTTTCTGAAGAAAAATCCTTGGAAATGTTTTTTGTTGTTGTTTGTTACCTCAGAATTTCTGATTACTGTTTAAAAAATTTAGAACACTTGTAATTAAAATAGCTAAATAAATCAATAAATGGTTCTTTAGAAACCTTTCATCTGTAAATTAAAACCACCTGTTATTTCAGATTAGATAATTTTCTTGTTTAACACAAGGAACCTCAGACATTTATTTTTAGACAAATAAAATAACATGGAAACTTGTATATTCTGGTAGTCTGGTAGATTATTTATATCTCATTTAAACCAGAAAAACAAACACTAAATAAATACAAATGTTTATTATAAATGCAAAAGGAAATAATTTAACAATGACTGCAGTGTGATTGTAAAGTAGGATTTCTGTGACATAAACCTCATGATGAATTTTTTTAATAGTCATTTCAACTTGTAATTTCATCAAAATATGTAATTGCCTTTTAATGTTGTTATCAGTCATTTCTAAAATATGAATTTGAGCACAATAAGTGGAGAGCTTCTACTTGTGCAAATGTCTTTTGACTTTGATTCGTGGACATTTTTAATGATCCGTTCATTTATTGTTAAAATATAAAATGAAACAGCTTTTTTAAAAATAATAAAATAGTTGCTGTTGAAAGAGCCTTTTATTTAGAAGCAGGTGATGTTCTGCTGGATTCTCTGGACCAGATGAAGGTCTCTTCTGCAGCTTTAAACTCTGGTGGTGTTGCTGAAGAGCAGAGATGTTTTCTTTCGACTGGACTTCGCGGTGTTCAGCTCATCAGTGGAAGTTTGGTTGTCTGCACAGCAAATGTTCCTGATTGGGACAAATAAAAATATTTCTTTAAATATAAAGAAACACTAAACAGTTTATATATAAAAAAGGCAAAAAAAAAACGATGGAAAAAAAAAACGCCCGAAAAAATAAGTTATTTAAAGTTGAGCTTTTGTGGTGTCTGAAAAAAGCTGTAGCTTTATTTGGTAAAAATAAAAGACTGAACCATTTACGAATTAAAGTGTTCACTCAGATCAACTGTGCTAAAAGGCTAAGCTAACGTTAGCCCATCATTAAACCTTCACAGTTTATTAAACGTCACATTTTATTTTTACATTATTCTCACCTCAGTAAAGCTGCAGAACTAAACTCCGTTGGGCAAACTGGGACTTCACATACGAGGTCTATTAGAAAAGTATCCGACCTTATTATTTTTTTCAAAAACCATATGGATTTGAATCACGTGTGATTACATCAGACATGCTTGAACCCTCGTGGGCATGCGAGAGTTTTTTCACACCTGTCGGTTACGTCATTCGCCTGTGGGCAGTCTTTGAGTGAGGAGTCGTCCACCCGCTCGTCGATTTTTTTCATTGTTTAGGAATGGCTCAGAGACTGTTGCTTTGTTTGATAAAAATTTTTTCAAAACTGTAAGGCACAACTGAGTGGACACCATTCAATAAATTCAGCTGGTTTTCGGTAAAAATTTTAACGGCTGATGAGAGATTTTGGTCTGGTAGTGTCGCTTTAAGGACGGTCCATGGCGCCTGACGGCGATCTGCGCTTTGAGGCGGCAGCGCCTCGCCGTTTCAAGTTGAAAACTTCCACATTTCAGGCTCTGTTGATGCAGTAAGTCGTCAGAGAACAGAGAACTTTCAGAAGAAGTCGGCATGAGGAGTTTATTCGGACATTCCATTGTTAACGGTCATTTTGTAATGAAAGAACGTGCGGGCAGAGTCGCATGTCGGGCTGGACCCGACCGCGGGGGGTCGCGGCAGGAAAAACACCTCCGTTGGAAATCTTAACGGGCAAGTTGGAACATGCCCAAGCTGTTAAACAATTTCTCAGTTACTCACTTGTTGAAAGCCATTAAAAGCCGCCTGAATTCTACAAATGGTTTTCAACACGGAGGTGTTTTTCCTGTCGCGGCGCACACAGATTTGCCGAGTCGTCACGGAAACGACTCGGCGAATTTGCGCGTACGTCTTTCATTAAAAAAATGTCCTTAAACAGTGGAATGTCCGCATAAATTCCTCATGCCGGCCTCTTCTGAATCTTCTCTGTTCTCTCACGATGTCCTGGTTAATTAAGCCTTAAATTAGGATGTTTTCAGCTCGAAACAGGCCGACGACAGCGCCTGGAAGCGCTGCAGGACGTCCCGCTCCGTGGGAAGTCCTTACACCGACAGAAACACCCCATAATCTCTCATCAGCCATTAAACTTTTCACAGAAAACCAGCTTAATTTCTCGAATAGTGTCCACTCGGATATTCCTCACAGGTCCAGAAAAAATTTTGATAAAGCAACGCGCGCCGTCTTGAGCAGCGTGTGAAACAAAGGAATTCAGCCGAGAGGGCGGGACCACATCTCACTCAAGGCCTGCCCACAGGGAAATGACGTCACCGACACGCGTGAAAACTCACGCATGCGCACGAGGGTTCAAGCATGATTGGTGTAATCGCATGTCATTCAAATCCATATAGTTAAAAAAAATAATAAAAGGGTCGGTTTATTATCTAAGAGACCTCGTATATCCAAAAAGTGGGAGATTTCGGACTGAGTGGGTTTGCTCCATCACCCCGGCGGCCTGGATCGCTTTGCCCAGTGATGATGCCTGAAGGCCGGCTTCTCCGTGCGGGTCGGACCGCTGTCGCGGTTCGATCGATATCCCACCAAGTCGTAAGTCCTCCCTCGGTTGGCGTCACTCCAAAAAGTAGCTGAAAAAAGCTTCTCCCAGCAGGGTGATGGGAGAATCGTTCTACTGCTGTTTTTTAAAGGTTTTTTGTGGTTCAGGCGACCGAAGTTCAAGACGGCGATCGCTGAACTTTTTTCAGATTGTGGAAACAGCCAGAGTGTGTCGTAGCAATCTCTGCCCCCTTGCTGCTTCCGAAGCGACGCGTCTGATGTCACGACGCGTTGGAAACGCACCACCCTCTGCCGCACTGACAAGCGCAACCCTCAACCTATCAAATCCCTTGAACACAGACACATGCCATATCCGTTTGTTTTAAAATTAATTACTTTAGTTAATTAATTTGGTTTATTTGTTAAATACGTGATATTATTGAATAACTAATATTTTGCTATATTTTCCAGTATTTCTTTTTCTTTCTTTTTTATTTTTTTGATAACTCTAACATCCGAGGTGGCGAGGTTGATGACGTGAGGGGGCGTCGCCACAAAACGCCCCCTCCTGCCGCCGGCTATGTGATAAGGTGCCTCATCATAGATTGCCGGTTGTCCATTCGGCTGCTCCCGTTTTGTGTTCAGGGTCGACACAGCGAATACAGCCAGATACGCATTGATATTTGGCACAGGTTTTACACCGGATGCCCTTCCTGACGCAACTCCAGTGTTACCTGGAGAAACTACACAGCTGCTGGTGTTCCAAAGAGGTCTCCCATCCAAATACTAATCAGGTCCCGCACTGCTTAGCTTCTGAGATCTGACGGGATCAGGCTTACACAGAGCAGACCGGCTGCTCTGGATAAATTAAAACCACGTAGCTTCCTGAAGAAACTCACAAAGTGGTTGCAGTTGTTGTTACTAAAGTGCAAACACAGAGCGGTTATTCATAGAACATTTACTGACTGGGTGAAGGTACTCACTGTCATCCCACAGGGGTCTGTACTGGGTCCCCTTCTATTTGTTCTGTTTGTGCTTTACATTCTTAAAACAGCAGCATGTGGCTCGTCTTTATCTCTCTTTGCCAAAAATTACATTTTTTAAAAACCTCTTGATAATGTTAATGATTGTGTCCAACACAACTTCAACAAAATCTCCAACTGGACTGAAAATGTGGGGGTTTTACCCCACATTTTGATTAGAAATGCAGACACAGTGGAAATACTCTCCAGAAGCTTTCAGGGGGAAACAACGTTCATATGATTACAGATGATAACTCAGTTTTAAACACACACACACACACACACAAAAAAACAAAACAAAAAAGTCAATACGGCTCAAAATATCTCAGAAGGATTTGAAGGACTTTTGATTATGTGGACAAAACAAATGTTAAGATGTTTATAAGAAGTCATGGAGGTGATGGTATGGTCTAGTGGTTAAGTGTTGGGCTTCAGACCAGAAGATCCTCGGTTCAAATCCCAGCCTGACCAGAAAATCACTGAGGGCCCTTGGGCAAGGTCCTTAATCCTCGAGTTCCTCCCAGTGTGTAGAGAGCGCCTTGCGTGGCAGCACCCGGATATCTGTGTGTGTGTGTGTGGGGGTGTGTGTGGGGGTGTGTGAATGTGGGGCGTCATTGTAAAGCACTTTGAACTGCTGATGCAGATGGAAAAGTGCGATATGAATGCAGTCCATTTACCATGCGTCAAGTTTAGATGCAGCGGTTCTGAAAACCAGCAGGAGGCCTTCAGGACGGGTTGACAGATGTCCGCACTCTGTGTGCTTCGCTCATTCTCTGTCGTGAGAGGTTTACATTGGGGAATGTGCTGACCAAGGAAGTGGCAGGAAGTGTGGACAAGGACAAAAACACGATCAATCGTAAGAACGCGCAGACGTAAACGGTGCCATTAATCCGGCTAAATATTCATATACAGTAATTATGTTTATGGATAGTAGAAGAGCACAAACCTGCCACAAGTGCGCTGTCCTGTTCATCTTCCCTACGTGATTTCTCACCTTTGACTTTTAAGCCCTGCCTTTGATCCTGACCGCTGACCTTTAATCCAGATTTTTCATTGCTGTTTATTATTTGAAGAAACAGATTTACACAGAACTTTTGAGAGTATTCAATCATTTTAGTCTGACATTTTCATTCCTGATATTTAATATTTGAGTGTTGGTGGCACTAAGCCCCGCCTCCTGGTTACTCAGTTGACACACTGCTCTGTGATGTTTATTTGTATATTTTTAGTTCCATCATGGCTGCCAATGACGTGTACACACCAACGACTGTGGCGGAGCCCAAATCATCCTGCTTCCTGATTCCAGGAGAACCTCTGGAGAAAATCAGGCTTCTGGTCAAACTTGCTGAAGTGGTGAGTTCAAGTCCCATTCCTGACCTCTGAAAATGTGGCATCGCTGTGGTTTGTGTCAAAACACAACAGATCAATTGACACACTTCAAGCTTTGAGTCACATTTAGAGGACGTTTTGGCCAAAATGTCAGTTTGTCATGATGGGTCTGTAAGTAGTTTCAATGATAAAATTTTCTCAGGAATATAAAAATAAAAGTCTTCATTACTTTTAATGCTACAGGTCATTTATTGATGCAAGGTTATAAACAAAATCCATTTGGGAAAATCATAGCAGTTATGTTTCAACAAGTATATTAAAGACTTTTTTCGCAGTATGTTGGTGAATATTGAACACGATGTTACTAGAAAACAGAAATAATGACCACAGCATCAAGATACAACAAAAGATCGGAACAATCAAATCTGAACTTATTCTGTTGACTTGACTGATTATTGGGTTTATTAAAGCAATAACAAGCAGGTTACTGTGTAACATTCACAAAGACAATAATTTTGTCATTTAAAAATACTTAAATCTTTCAATACAACACAGAATGAACTTGTTGCAGCTGATCAAAGTGGAAACACTGAGTTTGATTTTGGTGACTTAACCAGCAAAATTGAATGACAGTAAGTTTTTTTAACCCCCGCTGACCGAAGGCCAGGGAGATTATGTCGTGGCAATTTTCACCTGTTTGTCCGTCTTGTCGCAAAAACAGTAAACGTTCTCAAATCAGCTCTTCTCACATTTTTGCGAGGAAGTTCTTGAAACTTGGCTCAAGTCCTTGTAGGTTGGTGAATACCCATATTATTGTATCACTGAAGTTGGGCTCATTTTGGCAGAGTTGTGGTCTTTGATTCACAAATCTTGACTCCGTCAGTTTCATGTGTTGGTGTCTGCATTCTGAAATCAACTGTCAGATACCTTGAAATGCAGTACTTGTTCCAAAGCGTTTGCCAGGGGGGGATCTTGTGCTCTCAGGACGCTCATGTTTTTGTTGTTGTGTTTTTGTTTTGTTTTTTGTTTGTTTTTTACAATGCCATGTATTTTTATTTTTTTTTCCATGCTTTCAGAATATAAGGGGTTGAGTTAGTAAATATAATGTAATATCTTATCTTAGACTAGTAATTGTCCTGTGCAAGGGGTGTGGCCAAGTGGTTAGTGCACTTGGTTCCATTGAGGAAGGTTCCTGGTTCAAATCCCACCCTTGCCACATTTCTCCATGTAATGTGGAGTTGTGTCAGGAAGGGCATCCGGCATAAAAATTGTGCCAAATCAACATGCAGCTCCACTTTGGATCTGCTGTTGTATCCTGAGTGAAAACAAGGAAGCAGCCAAAGGGTCTCATTGTTGTCGTAGTAATATGTCTGTTAACCCCCAAAATGTGAGTCAGCTTCAAATCGTGAATTATCTGCAAACCATTAATTGCAAAACATGAATACTGAAAAATATCTCCCAAACATGAACGCGAGTCTCGCAAAACGTGAATATCATTCATAATATATATATATATATATATATATATATATATATATATATATATATACAACCATCACCGGCCTCGGAGGATGTTCATTCAGTTGTTTAATTTTGTAGAAAAAGAAGCAGATCACAGCCATGACACAAAACTAAAGTCATTTCAAATGGCAACTTTCTTGCTTTAAGAAACACTATAAGAAATGAGGAAAAAAAATTGTGGCAGTCAGTAACAGTTACTTTTTTAGACCAAGCAGAGGGAAAAAACTATGGACTCTCTCAATTCTGAGGAATAAATTATGGAATCACCCTGTAAATTTTCATCCCCAAAACTAACACCTGCATCAAATCAGATCTGCTCGTTAGTCTGCATCTAAAAAGGAGTGATCACACCTTGGAGAGCTGTTGCCCCAAGTGGACTGACATGAATCATGGCTCCAACACGAGAGATGTCAATTGAAACAAAGGAGAGGATTATCAAACTCTTAAAAGAGGGTAAATCATCACGCAATGTTGCAAAAGATGTTGGTTGTTCACAGTCAGCTGTGTCTAAACTCTGGACCAAATACAAACAACATGGGAAGGTTGTTAAAGGCAAACATACTGGTAGACCAAGGAAGACATCAAAGCGTCAAGACAGAAAACTTAAAGCAATATGTCTCAAAAATCGAAAATGCACAACAAAACAAATGAGGAACAAATGGGAGGAAACTAGAGTCAACGTCTGTGACAGAACTGTAAGAAACCACGTAAAGGTTATGGGATTTACATACAGAAAAGCTAAACGAAAGCCATCATTAACACCTAAACAGAAAAAAACAAGGTTACAATGGGCTAAGGAAAAGCAATCGTGGACTGTGGATGACTGGATGAAAGTCATATTCAGTGATGAGTCTCGAATCTGCATTGGGCAAGGTGATGATGCTGGAACTTTTATTTGGTGCCGTTCCAATGAGATTTATAAAGATGACTGCCTGAAGAGAACATGTAAATTTCCACAGTCATTGATGATATGTGGCTGCATGTCAGGTAAAGGCACTGGGGAGATGGCTGTCATTACATCAATAAATGCACAAGTTTACGTTGATATTTTGGACACTTTTCTTATCCCATCAATGGAAAGGATGTTTGGGGATGATATAATTTTTCAAGATGATTATGCATCTTGTCATAGAGCAAAAACTGTGAAAACATTCCTTGAAAAAACACACATAGGGTCAATGTCATGGTCTGCAAATTGTCGGGATCTTAATCCAATTGAAAATCTTTGGAAGTTGAAGAAAATGGTCCATGACAAGGCTCCAACCTGCAAAGCTGATCTGGCAACAGCAATCAGAGAAAGTTGGAGCCAGATTGATGAAGAGAAGTGTTTTTCTGTGGCGCCATGCAATGAGCAGCTGTGTGCCGACGCGCGAATCCGTCCGCACGTCTTTCATTACAAAATCTCCTTTAACAGTGGAATGTCCGGATAAACTGCTGAGAAAGAAACACTCAGTGCATTAGGGGAACCCCCCAGCAGTCTAAGTCTATAGCAGCATAACTAAGGGATGGTTCTGGGTCACCTGATCCAGCCCTAACTATAAGCTTTAGCAAAAAGGAAAGTTTTAAGCCTATTCTTAAAAGTAGAGAGGGTGTCTGTCTCCGTGATCTGAATTGGGAGCTGGTTCCACAGGAGAGGAGCCTGAAAGTTGAAGGCTCTGCCTCCCATTCTACTCTTACAAACCCTAGGAACTACAAGTAAGCCTGCAGTCTGAGAGCGAAGCGCTCTATAGGGGTGATATGGTACTATGGAGGTCCCTAAGATAAGATGGGACCTGATTATTCAAAACCTTATAAGTAAGAAGAAGATTTTTAAATTCTATTCTAGAATTAACAGGAAGCCAATGAAGAGAGGCCAATATGGGTGAGATATGCTCTCTCCTTCTAGTCCCTGTCAGTACTCTAGCTGCAGCATTTTGAATTAACTGAAGGCTTTTCAGGGAACTTTTAGGACAACCTGATAATAATGAATTACAATAGTCCAGCCTAGAGGAAATAAATGCATGAATTAGTTTTTCAGCATCACTCTGAGACAAGACCTTTCTAATTTTAGAGATATTGCGCAAATGCAAAAAAAGCAGTCCTACATATTTGTTTAATATGCGCATTGAATGACATATCCTGATCAAAAATGACTCCAAGATTTCCTCACAGTATTACTAGAGGTCAGGGTAATGCCATCCAGAGTAAGGATCTGGTTAGACACCATGTTTCTAAGATTTGTGGGGCCAAGTACAATAACTTCAGTTTTATCTGAGTTTAAAAGCAGGAAATTAGAGGTCATCCATGTCTTTATGTCTGAAAGACAATCCTTCCTCTGGCTTCATGGATAGATAAAGCTGGGTATCATCTGCGTAACAATGAAAATTTAAGCAGTGCTGTCAAATAATACTGCCTAAGGGAAACATGTATAAAGTGAATAAAATTGGTCCTAGCACAGAACCTTGTGGAACTCCATAATTAACCTTAGTCTGTGAAGAAGATTCCCCATTTACATGAACAAATTGTAATCTATTAGATAAATATGATTCAAACCTCCGCAGTGCAGTGCCTTTAATACCTATAGCATGCTCTAATCTCTGTAATAAAATTTTGTGGTCAACAGTATCAAAGCAGCACTGAGGTCTAAGAGAACAAGCACAGAGATGAGTCCACTGTCTGAGACCAGAAGAAGATCATTTGTAACCTTCACTAATGCTGTTTCTGTACTATGATGAATTCTAAAACCTGACTGAAACTCTTCAAATAGACCATTCCTCTGCAGATGATCAGTTAGCTGTTTTACAACTACCCTTTCAAGAATTTTTGAGAGAAAAAGAAGTTTGGAGATTGGCCTATAATTAGCTAAGATAGCTGGGTCAAGTGATGGCTTTTTAAGTAATGGTTTAATTACTGCCACCTTAAAAGCCTGTGGTACGTAGCCAACTAATAAAGATAGATTGATCATATTTAAGATCGAAGCATTAATTAATGGTAGGGCTTCCTTGAGCAGCCTGGTAGGAATGGGATCTAATAGACATGTTGATAGTTTGGAGGAAGTAACTAATGAAAATAACTCAGACAGAACAATCGGAGAGAAAGAGTCTAACCAAATACCGGCATCACTGAAAGCAGCCAAAGATAACGATATGTCTTTGGGATGGTTATGAGTAATTTTTTCCTCTAATAGTTAAAATTTTATTAGCAAAGAAAGTCATGAAGTCATTACTAGTTAAAGTTAAAGGAATACTCGGCTCAATAGAGCTCTGACTCTTTGTCAGCCTGGCTACAGTGCTGAAAAGAAACCTGGGGTTGTTCTTATTTTCTTCAATTAGTGATGAGTAGTAAGATGTCCTAGCTTTACGGAGGGCTTTTTTATAGAGCAACAGACTCTTTTTCCAGGCTAAGTGAAGATCTTCTAAATTAGTGAGACGCCATTTCCTCTCCAACGTACGGGTTATCTGCTTTAAGCTGCGAGTTTGTGAGTTATACCACGGAGTCAGGCACTTCTGATTTAAGGCTCTCTTTTTCAGAGGAGCTACAGCATCCAAAGTTGTCTTCAATGAGGATGTAAAACTATTGACAAGATACTCTATCTCACTCACAGAGTTTAGGTAGCTACTCTGCCCTGTGTTGGTATATGGCATTAGAGAACTTAAAGAAGGAATCATATCCTTAAACCTAGTTACAGCGCTTTCTGAAAGACTTCTAGTGTAATGAAACTTATTCCCCACTGCTGGGTAGTCCATCAGAGTAAATGTAAATGTTATTAAGAAATGATCAGACAGATGGGAGTTTTCAGGGAATACTGTTAAGTCTTCAATTTCCATACCATAAGTCAGAACAAGATCTAAGATATGATTAAAGTGGTGGGTGGACTCATTTACATTTTGAGCAAAGCCAATTGAGTCTAATAATAGATTAAATGCAGTGTTGAGGCTGTCATTCTCAGCATCTGTGTGGATGTTAAAATCGCCCACTATAATTATCTTATCTGAGCTAAGCACTGAGTCAGACAAAAGGTCCGAAAATTCACAGAGAAACTCACAGTAATGACCAGGTGGACGATAGATAACAACAAATAAAACTGGTTTTTGGGACTTCCAATTTGGATGGACAAGACTAAGAGTCAAGCTTTCAAATGAATTAAAGCTCTGTCTGGGTTTTGGATTAATTAATAAGATGGAATGGAAGATTGCTGCTAATCCTCCGCCTCGGCCCGTGCTACGAGCGTTCTGGCAGTTAGTGTGACTCGGGGTGTTGACTCATTTAAACTAACATTCATCCTGCTGTAACCAGGTTTCTGTAAGGCAGAATAAATCAATATGTTGATCAATTATTATATCATTTACTAACAGGGACTTAGAAGAGAGAGACCTAATGTTTAATAGACCACATTTAACTGTTTTAGTCTGTGGTGCAGTTGAAGGTGCTATATTATTTTTTCTTTTTGAATTTTTATACTTAAATAGATTTTTACTGCTTGTTGGTGGTCTGGGAGCAGGCACTGTATCTACAGGGATGGGTAATGAGGGGATGGCAGGGGGAGAGAAGCTGCAAAGAGGTGTGTAAGACTACAACTCTGCTTCCTGGTCCCAACCCTGGATAGTCACGGTTTGGAGGATTTAAGAAAATTGGCCAGATTTCTAGAAATGAGAGCTGCTCCATCCAAAGTGGGATGGATGCTGTCTCTCCTAACAAGACCAGGTTTTCCCCAGAAGCTTTGCCAATTATCTATGAAGCCCACCTCATTTTTTAGACACCACTCAGACAGCCAGCAATTCAAGGAGAACATGTGGCTAAACATGTCACTCCCACTTTCTTTTTGGACCAGTGCCTGTCCTCTTCTGCTTCCGACCTCTCACCTGTTCACCGGCTGTCACCACTGGGACAAATGCATCATTTACTGCCTTCACAGCCACCTTCAGAATTAAGTTGTGCCTAAATGTATACCATCCTCTACTCAGAGCAACATGACACGCTGACAAGGTATGGTGAAGAGTAGCATACTTTCCACACAGATGACAGTTCGCACTCTTGCCAGTACCCCATCTTCTCAGGTTCGCTGGTGATGGAAACGCATCATACGTCATCTGGAGTAGCTGCTTCAGACTCCCAAAACTTCTTCCCCAAATGTCCTTCCAAGTCACCTTTCTCTCCTCTACATCCTACGTCATCCATGCACCTTGCTGACCCTGCTGTGCTGCTCTCGACACCCTTTCAGCCTCTACCAAATGACGAGTCTCCTGCTCTCTGATCTTTCTTCGTTCCCCAGCTCCGACCTTTGACCAAAATCGTTGCCTTCTTATTACGCCAAGGCAAGCTCCCTTTTCATGCACCACTCCAACAATTTCATGTTGACGTGCTACGGCCTCAACTTCTTTCACCATACCACCAACATTCCGCTTCCGTCCAACTTGCAGGGCCGGTTGGTTATTACTTATCACTTGGTCATTGGAATCATTTAGCATTGACTGTAGTCTAACCTTCGCAACTTTATATTCTTCCACCACTGATGATAAGGGAAACTGGAGCTTCGTTCACCGACTGTAGAGTGCTACATTTGTCAGCATCTTAGGAACTCCTAGCCACTTTCGTACCATCTTACTGATCTTCCCTTCAATGCTCTCAACTCTTGTCAGCGCCACTTCATAAACTGTCAACGGCCACATCAACCTTGGTAGTAACCCAAACTGAACCATCCAGACCTTAAACTTCCCAGGTAGCTTCATCTTTGCAACTGCTCTCAGTCCATCTTCAGCTTGCTGCTGCACTTCCACCCCTCGATGTCGGTCTGTGATTGGAAAGGAGTACCAACGACATAGGCTCTTCACGCCATTTTCTTTCACTGACGGAATTTGTTCACCTTCAACCATGAAAACTTCGTCAACAACTTTCCCAGCCCGTAGCGTAAGATACCTGCTCTTCTTAGCTTTAAACACCATGCCTGACCATGTCACTAACTCTTGTAACCGCTCCACCAACTTCTTGGCTCTCCATTCCTCCGCTTCTAGAACTATCAGGTCGTCCATAAAGGCCTTTAGCTGGTACTTATCACCACCACAGCTTCTTATAATCACTTCCATCACTAAAATGAACAAGACAGGTGATATTGCACATCCCATTGCGATACCTTTCTCCAGTCGCATGAATTTAGTCGTGAACTCCTCCATCGTAAACCAAAACTTAAATTTACCGAAGTACTTCTCAACTGCCTGCTGCAACTTTCCTGGGACGTGGAAGAAATCCAAAGCGAACCGAATCATTCTATGTGGGACAGAACCATAGGCGTTGGCCAAATCCAACCATATCACATGGAGCTCCTTCTTTACATTCTTTTCTTGCATTATCCTATTCCAGATCATAGACACATGCTCAAGGCAACCTGGAAAACCAGGAATACCCGCTTTCTGCTGGTATTGATAAGGCTATTAGCCAGCAGAAATTGGGTTAGTCTCTTTGCAAGCACCGTGAAGAAGATCTTGCCCTCAACATTTAACAAAGATATTGGTCTGAATTGACCAAGAGACACAGTGTCCTCCTTTGGTATGTAAATTCCATCAGCAATGCACCAACTGTTGGGTATCTCACCAGACTCCCAAACACTCGCAAGCAATTTCCAGAGACACTTTGTCAGCTCCAGACAGTTCTTGTACACTGCATACGTGATCCCATTTGGGCCTCCGGCTGCCTTTGCTCTGGCTTTCCTAACGACCAGCTGTACTTCACATAGCCGTATCCTACACAGGTCGAAAGGCACTTCAGGTTCTTGTGGTCTATTAAGGCCATCTATACTCTCTACTTGGATATTCCTGTTTGGATCAGCATAGGTCGTCATCAAGGCTTCCTCAAGCTGCTGTCTTGGTATCTTCAGGGTCCCACTTGTCTTCTCTGCGAAAACCTTTGTAAACTTGAAGGGGTCCTCTGTGAAGTCCTTTCAGGCCTTCCTAGATTCTCTACGCCTCACTGCTTTCCTCTCTGCCTTCGCCAAGTTGCTAATACCATTTCTTGCCAGCTTTACCAACTCATCGATTGCTACCACCTTTTCCCCACTTGCCTCTCTCTTTGCCCTCCGTAACCGCTGTACTTCTTTCCTTAACTCTTTGATTTTCCTCCTTCGCCTATTGATCTGATCCTTTTCTTCCATCTTCTTCTGCACCTTCCGCTTAATTACACCAAATCTTGATCTTCCATACTCGCACACCATCTTGGAGAAATTCTCCATTCTTCTCACAGGCTTTCCTCTAAGCATGCCAATGGCTGGAACTAGGTCCTCCTCCATGCTTTTCCAATCTGCCTTGTTCTGTGAACGCGGTCCTTTGCTTCATCCACTACAGCTTCTGTAAGGGCACTGTGGTTGAGCTCCAGGCCCTCATTAACCGCTGACTTATCAGTTTGCACTGAGCGTTGAATGTCTGTCACAATGCGACCGCACTTCATCTTTGTCTGGTGGATCTTCCGCCCTTTTTCGGATTTAAACACACGTCCACAACCTTGGCATTGTCGCTGGTTACTAGATTGTCCATTTGAAACATTTTCAGTATCGTTATCATGAAATTCCATTGTTGCACCATTTGTTGAACTCGTGAGCCACTGTTTTACATCTGCACTTGGTCTAGGCGGCTCTTCCTGACCGCAGATGAGCCGGAGGGTTACTTAATGGTCCGGGACTGCCGGACTTGGGCAGGCGTGACCCCCAAAAGGCAAATCGCCTTCCTACCATCACTACAAACGCCTAGCCAGGTCCTATTTGGCTGTCTAGACCTGTTATAACTGGACCGCCTGCAGCTGCTGCTTCTCTTCGCCACTCAAAGAGCAACAGGGCGGACAGCTCACGCCCTTTTCGGAACTCTGCCCGGTCGCCGCTCTCTTCACGGTTGGCACTGGTAACCAGCGGAAATAGAGAAAAGTATGCCAAAAAGTGCTATTTCCCAGGGCCTGGGTCGTCAGCTGAGCGCTATCACTCCTCGGGATTTCGACCCATTAAGCTCAGTATCCCTCATGATAGTGGGTCCGCAACAGACATATACATATATATATATATGTATGTATGTATATGTATATGTGTATGTGTATATGTACACTCAACAAAAATATAAACGCAACACTTTTGGTTTTGCTCCCATTTTGTATGAGATGAACTCAAAGATCTAAAACTTTTTCCACATACACAATATCACCATTACCCTCAAATATTGTTCACAAACCAGTCTAAAGCTGTGATAGTGAGCACTTCTCCTTTGCTGAGATAATCCATCCCACCTCACAGGTGTGCCATATCAAGATGCTGATTAGACACCATGATTAGTGCACAGGTGTGTCTTAGACTGTCCACAATAAAAGGCCACTCTGAAAGGTGCAGTTTTGTTTTATTGGGGGGGATACCAGTCAGTATCTGGTGTGACCACCATTTGCCTCATGCAGTGCAACACATCTCCTTCGCATAGAGTTGATCAGGTTGTCAATTGTGGCCTGTGGAATGTTGGTCCACTCCTCTTCAATGGCTGTGCGAAGTTGCTGGATATTGGCAGGAACTGGTACACGCTGTCGTATACGCTGGTCCAGAGCATCCCAAACATGCTCAATGGGTGACATGTCCGGTGAGTATGCCGGCCATGCAAGAACTGGGACATTTTCAGCTTCCAAGAATTGTGTACAGATCCTTGCAACATGGGGCCGTGCATTATCCTGCTGCAACATGAGGTGATGTTCTTGGATTGGCACAACAATGGGCCTTAAGATCTCGTCACGGTATCTCTGTGCATTCAAAATGCCATCAATGAAATGCACCTGTGTTCTTCGTCCATAACAGATGCCTGCCCATACCATAACCCCACCGCCACCATGGGCCACTCGATCCACAACATTGACATCAGAAAACCGCTCACCCACACGACGCCACACACGCTGTCTGCCATCTGCCCTGGACAGTGTGAACTGGGATTCATCCGTGAAGAGAACACCTCTCCAACGTGCCAAGCACCAGCGAATGTGAGCATTTGCCCACTCAAGTCACTTACGACGACAAACTGGAGTCAGGTCGAGACCCCGATGAGGACGACGAGCATGCAGATGAGCTTTCCTGAGATGGTTTCTGACAGTTTGTGCAGAAATTCTTTGGTTATGCAAACCGATTGTTTCAGCAGCTGTCCGAGTGGCTGGTCTCAGACGATCTTGGAGGTGAACATGCTGGATGTGGAGGTCCTGGGCTGGTGTGGTTACACGTGGTCTGCGGTTGTGAGCCTGGTTGGATGTACTGCCAAATTCTCTGAAACGCCTTTGGAGACAGCTTATGGTAGAGAAATAAACATTCAATACACGAGCAACAGCTCTGGTTGACATTCCTGCTGTCAGCATGCCAATTGCACGCTCCCTCAAATCTTGCGACATCTGTGGCATTGTGCTGTGTGATAAAACTGCACCTTTCAGAGTGGCCTTTTATTGTGGGCAGTCTAAGGCACACCTGTGCACTAATCATGGTGTCTAATCAGCATCTTGATATGGCACACCTGTGAGGTGGGATGGATTATCTCAGCAAAGGAGAAGTGCTCACTATCACAGATTTAGACTGGTTTGTGAACAATATTTGAGGGAAATGGTGATATTGTGTATGTGGAAAAAGTTTTAGATCTTTGAGTTCATCTCATACAAAATGGGAGCAAAACCAAAAGTGTTGCGATTACATTTTTGTTGAGTGTATATATGTGTATGTGTATATGTATAATCCAATGAAGAGAGGCCAATATGGGTGAAATATGCTCTCTCCTTCTAGTCCCCATCAGTACTCTAGCTGCAGTATTTTGAATTAACTGAAGGCTTTTCAGGGAACTTTTAGGACAACCTGATAATAATGAATTACAATAGTCCAGCCTAGAGGAAATAAATGCATGAATTAGTTTTTCAGCATCACTCTCAGACAAGACCTTTCTAATTTTAGAGATATTGCGCAAATGCAAAAAAGCAGTCCTACATATTTGCTTAATATGCGCATTGAAGGACATATCCTGATCAAAAATGACTCCAAGATTTCTCACAGTATTACTAGAGGTCAGGGTAATGCCATCCAGAGTAAGGATCTGGTTAGACACCATGTTTCTAAGATTTGTGGGGCCAAGTACAATAACTTCAGTTTTATCTGAATTTAAAAGCAGGAAATTATAGGTCATCCATGTCTTTGTGTCTGTAAGACATTCCTGCAGTTTAACTAATTGGTGTGTGTCCTCTGGCTTCATGGATAGATAAAGCTGGGTATCATCTGCGTAACAATGAAAATTTAAGCAATGCTTTCTAATAGTACTGCCTAAGGGAAGCATGTATAAAGTGAATAAAATTGGTCCTAGCACAGAACCTTGTGGAACTCCATAATTAACCTTAGTCTGTGAAGAAGATTCCCCATTTACATGAACAAATTGTAATGTATTGGATAAATATGATTCAAACCACCGCAGCGCAGTGCCTTTAATACCTATGGCATGCTCTAATCTCTGTAATAAAATTTTATGGTCAACAGTATCAAAAGCAGCAGTGAGGTCTAACAGAACAAGCACAGAGATGAGTCCACTGTCTGAGGCCATAAGAAGATCATTTGTAACCTTCACTAATGCTGTTTCTGTACTATGATGAATTCTGAAACCTGACTGAAACTCTTCAAATAGACCATTCCTCTGCAGATGATCAGTTAGCTGTTTTACAACTACCCTTTAAAGAATTTTTTTGATTTGATTTAGCAGTCGCACACGTGCGGTGACACGATGTCAGGATCTTTTCTAATGTTTATAAAAGTCATGAATCTTTAAAGCCATTTAAATAATTTTAAACTGTTGAGGTGGCTGATTTTATTCTGAAAATATGAAGCCAGAAATGTGGAGAAGCTAATGCTAATGCTACAAAAACAAAACTTCCTGAACCGTGGTTTCCAAAAACTAACATTGCCATTTTTATCAGGAATAAATATCAGAGACTCCAGGGACTGTCGAGACATTGTTTAAGCACGACACAGACACACGCCACTCTCAAAACGGCCGCCCGCGGCGCATTCACCACTTAGCTTAAATGTTGGATTTCAGTGAGAGCGTGTAGCGCTGTGGGTCACATGTTCCAGGTCACGTGGACTTGACTAATCTTAGTGCACACACAGTATAAATTAAACATTATGTCCACAGCAGGGGTCACCTGCCACGCTCCCAGGGGTCACTCTGTGTGTTTTCCTGCTGCAACCAGCTGATTGGTCAAATCTGGTGTTTTCCAGCTCTTGATTGGCTGAGCAGGGAAAGTTTGAAAACATGGAGACCAGGTGACCTCTGGGAACTTATTTTTTTCAAACTTTCACTCTTTTGTTTGCTTTTAATGAACTTTCATCGTGATGTCTGTTATGGTCAGAAATTTTATCCTGAACTTTGACCTTACCCTCAAATCACTCCGGCTGCCGTGAACCCATCATGGAGTTTGTGCTGCAGTGAGAACTATCACTCAGCTTTAGTTCTGTCCAGATGTGCTGAGGTTTAAACTCTGACCTCTTCTCAGGTGACAGTGGGGATCTGCTGCCTTTACCGTTAGCTCCGCCCCCGATCGACTCGTCAACCTCGTGTTCCACACATTAAACATTATGTTTTTCCTGAACATGAACATTTCCAGCAGTTATTCCGTTAGCACGTGGCAGTGGAACTACGCTAACTCAAACCAGCTAGCTCTGCTCATTAGCATAGAGCTAACTCGAAACAAGCCCGTTGAGGGGGGAGTTCACTTTCACATGTTATCCTGTTTCTTTGTTTGTCATATATTCATGTTTTGTTTGAATGATCCAGTATTTGGAGTTGTGCCCGCCCCTTCGGTGGGGTGGGCGGGGTTACTGTGTAGTTTCTGAGTGCTGTTCTGGTTTAACCATCATTATGTTGTGTATCTGCATGATGATTGGCTCAACACTGACGCCACAGCCACTGCCGCTCGACCTGCAGTGAGTCGCGGCGTCGCCAGACTAAACCCGCTTTGAGGCCGGTTTTAGGATTGATAACCGGTCCAGTCGCACTCGGACCCGTTAACTGGTTTATAGTATGGAATAAATGCAAAATGTTTGGAGGTGGTTTGTTTATTTGTTCTCGTGGTCAGACAGTTTGTTCTGCCGCCCGCCCTCCTTACGACCCGGCTTTCCTCATCCATCAGGAAGCTGTGGACCGGGAAGTGAAAGCGCTGCAGATTGCTGTCGTTAGCAGATATCAGCACCGCTGTGCTGCTGTCGCAACAGTTTACACAAGCAGGAGGTGAGGGCTGCATCCGGCCTCACCCACCGCCTGCTGCACCGCCACACTCGGCCTTCAGCAGAAAGAGGATCTACAGGAGGAGGAGGGAGAGTCTGTCTGCAGCCGGTGCTCAAAAATCCAACACGAGTCCACCTGCTTTCAGGATTTCCACTCTGTGCAGGTTCCCTGAGCTCCAAACGTTTCCTCTAAACCCTCAGAATATCTGACACGAGGTCAGAGGTCACTGTGGTTCTGTGCTCCTTCAGGATTTGGATCAGGCCCCCCCCCTTTAAAGTGGATTTTCTGGGTTACTAAAAGTTAAAGTGTTAGTCTGAAATTTACAACTTGTTCCTGTTCATTTTTCAGCAGACCTGGTTTAAAAATGATGTCATCAGAATTTCAAATTAAAATAAAAAAAGAACTTCCCCTCATCGACACTAGATTTATTTATTGATGTCACACTGATTCTTTTAGAGCCGTTGTCATGGTGACAGAAGTTGCAGTTGGCAGTTTTAGACTTTTTGTTTAATACTTTCTTTAGCTGTGGACATGTTTAGTGACACTTTTGGACTCGACAGTCTTTGTGGTGGTTGTGTCACTTGCTGTGGTTACAATGGTAATGGCCGGACATCCTAAAGTTGGCAGAGGTGACCTGAAGGTTATAAGGTTGGACACCCGTCCAGAACTGTGACATGTTCTGGATCCTACGGTTATAAAGTCCCAAAATTTAAAAATAAATACCAAGCAGGGGACAAAAACTGGCACATTTGTTTAAATTGTTACAATAACGTGGTTTGAAATGATTCCTGGGATTCAGACTCTCCACCAAAGTCGATGCTTTGCTTTGTTGGTAACAAAAGAAGATTCCGTGTTCTGCTGACATCATGATTTATTTTAGTTCTGTGGTCGAAGGAAACATGACTGCTTTTTATATGATGGCGTCTGAGATGCCAAAGACTGTTTCGGTCTGAATAATCTGACAATAAATCTGATGCCGTAATGGGAAAATAGTCTGGGATTTGGTTTACCACAGACGCAGAGCGAGGAGCCGTGCTACCGCAGGTCTAATTTAAAAAAAAAAAAAGAAATTAGATCACTTGAGTCAAACAAAATCCAAAAACAAAAGAAAAAAAAATCACATTTTATTAATAATCCTTTATCAGACAAAATAATGATCTTTGTCTTGAGAATTTTCAGTTTAATTTTTTTCTACTTTCTATACCAGACATTTAAACAGACTGTATTTTTACAGCACATCCATAAAGTGCTGCACCTTTTCCACATTTTCTTATGTTACAGCCTTATTCCAAAGTGGATGAAATTCATTTTTTTTTACCTCAAATTTCTGCACACAATACCCCACAATGACAGTGTGAAAAAAGGTTTGTTTGCTTGTTTTAGTTAGATTTTTGCAAATTCATTAAAAAAAAAAAAAAAAAAGTCACATGTCCATAAATATTCACAGCCTTTGACATGAAGCTCAAAATTGAGCTCAGGTGCCTCCTGTTTCCACTGATCATCCTAGAGATGTTTCTACAGCTTAATTGGAGTTCACTTGGGGTCAATTCAGTTGATTGGACATGATTTGGAAAGACACACACCTGTCTACATATAAGGTCCCACGGTTGACAGTTGGAGCACAAACCAAGCATGAAGTCAAAGGAATCGTCTGTAGACCTCAGAGACAGGATTGTCTCCAGGCATAAATCTGGGGAAGGAAACAGAAACATTTCTACTCCTTTGAAGGTCCCAATGAGCACAGTGGCCTCCATCATCTGTAAATGGAAGAAGTTCAGATCCCCCAGGACTCTTCCTCGAGCTGGCCACCTGTCTAAACTGAGCGATCAGGGGAGAAGGACCTTAGTCAGGGAGGTGACCAAGAACCCAATGGTCAATCTGTTAGTGCTCCAGCATTCCTCTGTGGAGAGACGAGAAACTTCCAGTAGGACAAAAAGGCACCTGAAGGATTCTCAGACCATGAGAAACAAAACTCTCTGAGATAAAGATTGAACTCTTTGGCGTCATGTTTGGAGGAAACCAGGCACCATCCCTACAGTGAAGCATGGTGGTGGCAGCATCATGCTGTGGGGATGTTTTTCAGCATCAGGAACTGGGAGACTAGTCAGGATTGAGGGAAAGATGAATGCAGCAATGTACAGAGACATCCTGGCTTAAAACCTGCTCCAGAGCGCTCTTGACCTCAGACTGGATGACAGTTCATCTTTCAGCAGGACAATGACCCTAAACACACAGCCAAGATATCAAAGGAGTGGCTTCAGGACAACTCTGTGAATGTCCTTGAGTGGCCCAGCCAGAGCCCAGACCTGAATCTGACTGAACATCTCTGGAGAGATCTGAAAATGGCTGTACACCGACGCTCCACATCCAACCTGATGGAGCTTGAGAGATGCTGCAAAGAGGAATGGACCAAACTGCCCAAAGATAGGTGGACCAAGCTTGTGGCATCATATTCAAGAAGACTTGAGGCTGAAATTGCTGCCAAAGGAGCAGTATTTAACAAAGACTGTGAATACCTATGGACATGTGGTTTCTTAGTTTTTATTTTTAATAAATTTGCTAAATCTAAAAAAAAAAAGACTTTTTCCTCTACATCATTATGAGTTTTTGAACAGACTGATGTACATACGAGGTCTGTTAGAAAAGTATCCGACCTTTTCTTTTTTATGAGCGGTACCGGAGCAGCAGGTGTTTTTCGGTGTCGGCGATGCATGAGCATGTCCAGCCTGCAGCAGTCAGTTGTACGAGTGTTTACTTGCCTCAAAAAGTTACAGCTAGTTAACAGACTGAAGCTGTGGAGTGTGTGTTGCTGACGTTTGGAAATAAAGTCCAAGTTCAAGTGAGAAGCTGCGTTGTGCATGCAAGTCTGTCGGCCTCCATAGTATGTGGTGAGTGCCGTAATCCGTACTGCCTACGTACAGATTTGGTTAATTCAATAGTAATTGAATGAAAATGTGCCGCTTTGAATCCGTACTGAGGCAGTACTCACAACGTGCGTCATCTGTACTGCTGGTGAATCCGCAGTCTGACCGCAGCAAAAGTTCTGCATGCACTAAAACCTCTGCGGCGTGTCTGCGTGCTCCTAAATTCATACTGAGGCAGTACTTACGACGTACGGATCTCCAAATTTAGCCCACGTTTTTGCAAGTATACTGCATGCACGTGCAAGTATGGTGGGTTGTGACCACGGCTTAACCTAGTTTAAAGCAAAGGTTAAATCTGAAATCATGACTTGTGCTGACTGTGCTAACAGCTTGAGAGTTTTAATCTGATGGTCATGTACTTTTTTCCTGGCTTTACGAAGAGCGGCCTGTGCTTTTATTCTGGTGAGGTTGACCTGCTGCTTCCTGTTTGTCCCACAGCTGCTGTCCTTTGTGGCCTTCATCGTGGAGGAGGTGGTGAACAGCTGCATCAGCTGCACCTCGCTGTACTTCTTCGAGTTCATCAGCTGCACGGCGTTCCTTTTCACGCTGCTACTCCTCGTCCTCCTCTACACCACGCTGCACCGTCGCCTTGGCGTCCCCTGCTGGCCCACTGTGGTACTGTCTGCACTCAGAAACGCACCAAGAGCTCAAAGCGCACGCACATACATCAGCAGTCAGCAGCATTTGTTCCACTCAGTGTCACGACGACGAACGCATCAACGATGTTTAAGACCAGTTTTAGGAAAAATGTATTAAGTGCTTTTATTGTGACACACAAACAGGAAGAGTTGAGTTCCTGTGGCTGACTTTGTGACAGGTTAAAGGAAACAGTTATCTCATTAGTTTCCTGTCTTTCAGTGAGAACGTCAGCGATGGTTTTTGTGCATCATGTTTCAGATTTAAAAATGCTGCCACCGATTCTTCACATTTTATTTTGAAAGTCTGAACATTTTTCTCTTTTCCTGTTTTGCAAGAGGAACATATTTTGTTTTAATCTTTTTGTTGTTGTTGTTTTTAGGACTTTGTCTACACCGCCATCATTGGCGTTCTCTTCTTCATCGCCTCTATCACATTTGCAGCAAACAGTCACTCAACACTGGAGCAGATCGCCGTGGTAACAGTCACCTTTATTTCCTGTCCTTCTCCCTCACTTCTACTCTGACCTTGTGTCCTTTCCTATCTCCTTCACTCTCCTTTTTCCTTCTTTGCATGTTTATTTTCATACCTCCTCCTTTCCTTTCCTTTCCTTTCCTTTCCTCCACCTTTTCTTTCCTCTCTTATATGCTTCCTTCCCAGCCCCCTCCTTTCCTTCACTGCATCCTTGCTGAGATTGTATTTCTTCTTCGCCCCCCAGGCGTTTGGTTTCATGGCATCTTTGGCATTTGCTGTGGATCTCGGATTGTTCTGGAAACACAGTGGCGTTCCCTTTCTGCAGAGCAAACAGGATCCCAGCAACGCCACACCAGCAGGAGGTGCTGCAGAGACAGAGAAACTCAACACACCAGTGAATGGAGCAGAATAAGTAATTTTCCTGTGTGAACGCACGCCTTCGCATTCTCCACACTATACTTATAACATGTGACAGGGGGCGGAGCTACACTGCCCCCCTCCCCCGCCAACCTGGGCAGTGGTCCAAGGTCACAAGGTCAAATTTTAATGCTGTAAGACAAGACTTATTTTTAACCAGCTGAGGGCGCTGTGCTGCAATTATAAAGAGCATTTCATAATTGTAATTCAGCTGTTCCCCAGCGTGTGGCGCTCTGTTGCTGCTATCGTTTAAATTACAAATTCTGGACTTTTTTTTTCTCTCCTCCTTCTTTTTACATTGGTGTCTTATTTTAATAAACCCTGTATGGCTGTGTCCCCACTGACCAGGACATAATGTTCGTTCAACACTTTCAAAATAAAATGGCAGACCTTCAAAATAAAACTTGATATGTGGACTTAAATAAATTATTAAATACAGTGGTCCCTCGTTTATCGCCGGAGTTACGTTCTAAAAATAACCTGCTATAAGCGAAATCTGCCAAGTAGTCGGCATTATTTTTTACAATTATTATAGGTGTTTTAAGGCTGTAAAACCTGTTACTACACACTTTATACACTTTTCTCAAACAGGCATTAACATTTTCTCACCTTTCTCTCGTGTGTAAACACACTCAAAGTTCAAACCTTAGTAGAAAAAAAAAATAGAACGTTTTCCTATAAATAATTATGATGGCTTTTAGAAATAACGAATTTAATTTTAACAATCAACGTACGAGGTTGGACACATAAGAAATTATTAATAGTGACTCACCATTATTTCAGTTCCTCTGACCGCGCCTCTTCATCCTGGCGCCGCAGTGCTGTCGCGTCTTTTTCCATTGAATCACACCTCACTGCAGGTGTCTTTTTCCGAGTGAAGAACACAGTTATGGGTAGTTGTTGGTGCTCTTTTTTCTTCTGGGCGAGAAGATTCTTATAAACAGACACACAGAACACAATGCGCGTGCTCTCCCTTCGCGGTGCCACGACCGGCCTGCTTGATGACACAGAACACAATGCGCTTTAAAAAATAAATAAATAAATAAAGCATGCAAAATTGGACTAAAAAATCCGCGAAACTACGAGGCCGCAAAAGGTGAACCGCGTTATAGCGAGGGACCACTGTTTTGAAAACATTTATTCTTAATTCAGCTTCTGAATTAAGAAGCTACAGTACATTTGTTCTTAATTCAGAAAAATAAATCGGATCATTGTCAAGGAATTTTCACGTTCATTCTTAATTCGATGAGCAGATTCATTAGCATTCAGCAGGTGTACGAACATGCCACCTCGTGCTCTTTTGACATGTACTTCCTGTCTCAGCCTCAAACTAGAAAGACAGGTTTTGGCTGCGTTCACATTAGATTTTAATTCATTTTAATTTTTTTTTTCTTTTTCAAATTGAATCATTTGAGTTCAAACACTTTATAATATATATATATAAAGAGCTGGGCAGCGATTAAAAATTTTAATGGCATGATTTTCACAATCGCAATTAATTCAAACGTAGTGTTTAGCACAATTTTATTTTAAATGTCTAAATACATAACCAAAATTTGAAGTCCAGACAGAAGAAGAGAACCTGAGGTTGAAGCTGCAGAGGAAATGTCTAAGGGTCATTATCATGTTAATCAAGAAATTATCTCACCTGAAACAACAACAGGTGAATTATGGTTTTAATTTACAGATTTCTAACGAATCTTTTTTCACTTAAAACTATTTTAATTAAAAGTTATTTAATGTAAGAAAAAAATAAGGATTTTCTTGAGTAATCTGCTGTGTATCAATTAGCGGTTCTGATGTCCCAGACACACATCTACTGTTCTGTGTTTTGGCCTGATGCCTTGTTTCTTTTGGCTTTAAAGTTAGGCTGTAACAAAGATTAAAAAATTGGCTTTCCTAAACACAATCTGGTGCTCAAAAGGCAGGCAATAGTGTTTCAGAGGGTTATAAATTTAAAAATCTTGCCCAGGAAGCTGGTCCCAGTCTCCCCTATCCTGCAGCGCTCACGGTGAGGAGAGTTTACCGGCTGCAGAGTACTTTTCATCCAGCACTCAGTGCACGGTTTGCTGCAAGGAGAACTTTAGCAGCTGTAGGAGAACTTTTCCCCCACCGTTCGGTGCGGGGCTCGCTGTCTGCAGGAGAACTTGAGTTCTGTCAACTGTGCCGTCTGGAAGCACTTTAAAAATTAAAATGGACATGTATGTCCAGGGCAGCAGTCAGTGACAGACTTAATAAAAAAATGCGTTAACATGTGATTAAAAATATTGTCTGCGTTAACGCGTTAACTTGCCCAGCCCTAACACACACACACACACACACACATATATATATATATATATATATATATATATATATATATATATATATATATATATATATATATATATATGTATATATATATATATGTATATATATGTATATATATATATATATATATATATACTACTTTTTCAGGATGTTTAGACACTTAAGATATGTTACGAGCTAATACCTTTTAAAAATACTTATAATACTAAAAACAAACTTGAGATGACAAACGGACCAATCCGGCTGACAGCAGTGGCTCAAATGTAGCCAATGCTGTCAGGCAGAGTTCAGAATTCACATTCCATTTTAATGTTTATCTGCTGTAAATAATCTCTGACTCTAAAAGCTGGAATACGTTTTTAAATATAGTTTATTTAGTTTTAGATTTTTTTTAAGTTTGATGGCGCAACAGTGCCACCTTTTGAGAGACAATAAAATAAATTTGAGATTTTTTTTTTTTACCTGAATATGATTTAAACTAAGGATAATCAAATTTCTATAAATAATAAAGATGTTTGTTTTGTTTTTCAAATGTTACTTGTAAAACACATTTTCTCCAGCAGGTGGTGCTCACACGTGATAGTAGTTTCATGAAAATGATTCAGACACATGAACATAATTCAGTCATGTTATCAAAGTAGGTATTTTGTATTTTGTTTGATTTCTGTTTTTCTAACATTAAAGTTGAAGGAATTTCTAATCAGAACTGTCAGTTTATTTTGTTAAACATCACGACATTGCAAACTGTGGAAAAAAAAGATAAAAAATAGTACAAAAGGAAAACTAGCGCAGCACGCAGAGGACGTTCATTCACCAATGTCCAGAAAGGGTTCAATCTTATGGATTCCCCCCAATTTTTTTTTTTTTTTTTTACAAACTCTAAAAATGTCATTTTGATGTTTCCTGTCATTCTGAGTGTCACTGTCAGTGGGACCTTTTCTCCCTGAGGGTTATTTGATCTAATTGCACTTTAATCCTGTAATTAAAACACAATCTTAAAAAGTAACTAAATCACTGAATGGTTTCAAATGAAAGAAAATTTTTCCTAAACTTTTACTTCAGCCAGTATAATGTTTGTTTGTTTAATCATCTGAAGCATCTCGAGTGTCTCCTGGTGTCAGTCCAGCGATGAGGCCTGTTCATGTGAAATGTGTCAAAACTTTAAAATATGTCATAGTGGAAGGATTAAGGAAGAGATGAAGTTAGTTTTAGTAAACAATGATTTTGTTTTGACAATTTTTAAAGATTTTTCCTGCTTTTCTTTGGACCTTTTGTGTTGTTTGTCCAGTTTTCTAACATACTTGTTACATTCCTTTAATGAGTGAGTACGAGCGCGCGCACACACACACACACACACACACACACACACACACACAGAGTAGTAAAAAACTGCATTCTGAGTTGATTGGACTCCTTGAGTTCAGTTTTCTATAGTTTCAAATTCACGTCTTCATAAACCCTTTATGTATATTTACAAATGTTTGTTGCTGTATTTGTTCAGTCACAATTTTAAGGGACATTTTGACAATCAGTGATTTTTTGTTTTTTTGTTTTTTTCCTTCTTTCTTCCAAACTACAAATCTGTTTACTGTTGCTGCACCGAGAAAAGGGTTTGTTAATAATAAAAAAATGAACTGTTCAGTTTTGTTCTGTGGTATCAGACAATAAAGTCGTTTTCCAAATAAAAAATACACCTGTGGATTTTTGTGAATACGTTGAAGAAGGCGAGTCACACTCGTGCTGACCTGGAGGTCGTTGTTTGATCGTGTGACATTTGACCCAAACATAGGAAAATCATATTAACAGGTAGCTCTCAGAAAATTACAATATCATGAAAAAGTAATAAAAAAATGTCCAGTATTTCAGAGAGCAAAAATTTTTATATATTCTAATTTCAGTGCATACAAACTAAAATGTTTGTCATTTTATTACCCCCCTCCCCTGTTTGAAATGCGGGGGCATAAACGCAATCAGTATGTCTGTACGCACGTTTTCATGTTTTAGTGTGATATCTCCAGAACGAGATGACCAATTTCATTCATATTCAGCACAAGGGTGAACT